>NC_143023.1:2252500-2275000 GCF_057628025.1 Oncorhynchus mykiss
GTTATAGAGATGGAGGGGTAGAGGGGTGGAGGGTTATAGAGATGGAGGGATGGAGGGATGGAGGGATGGATGGGTGGAGGGATGGAAGGATGGAGCGATGGAGGGGTGGAGGGGTGGAGGGATGGAGGGTTCTAGTGATGGAGGGGTGGAGGGATGGAGGGTTATAGAGATGGAGGGATGGAGGGATGGAGGGTTATAGAGATGGAGGGGTGGAGGGGTGGAGGGTTATAGTGATGGAGGGATGGAGGGGTGGAGGGTTATAGAGATGGAGGGGTGGAGGGGTGGAGGGTTATAGCGATGGAGGGGTGGAGGGTAATAGATATGGAGGGATGGAGGGGTGGAGGGTTATAGAGATGGAGGGGTGGAGGGTTATAGAGATGGAGGGTTATATTGATGGAGGGATGGAGGGGTGGAGGGTTATAGAGATGGAGGGGTGGAGGGGTGGAGGGTTATAGCGATGGAGGGGTGGAGAGGTGGAGGGTAATAGATATGGAGGGATGGAGGGGTGGAGGGTTATAGCGATGGAGGGGTGGAGGGATGGACGGATGGAGAGATGGAGGGGTGGAGGGATGGAGGGATGGAGGGTTATAGAGATGGAGGGATGGAGGGATGGAGGGATGGATGGGTGGAGGGATGGAAGGATGGAGAGATGGAGGGGTGAAGGGATGGAGGGATGGAGGGTTATAGTGATGGAGGGGTGGAGGGATGGAGGGTTAAAGAGATGGAGGGATGGAGGGTTATAGAGATGGAGGGGTGGAGGGGTGGAGGGTTATAGTGATGGAGGGATGGAGGGGTGGAGGGTTATAGAGATGGAGGGGTGGAGGGGTGGAGGGTTATAGAGATGGAGGGGTGGAGGGTTATAGTGATGGAGGGGTGGAGGGGTGGAGGGTTATAGAGATGGAGGGGTGGAGGGGTGGAGGGTTATAGTGATGGAGGGGTGGAAGTTTATAGAGATGGAGGGGTGGAGTGGTGGACGGATGGAGAGATGTAGGGGTGGAGGGATGGAGGGATGGAGGGTTATAGAGATGGAGGGATGGAGGGATGGACGGATGGAGAGATGGAGGGGTGGAGGGATGGAGGGATGGAGGGTTATAGAGATGGAGGGATGGAGGGATGGAGGGATGGATGGGTGGAGGGATGGAAGGATGGAGAGATGGAGGGGTGGAGGGATGGAGGGATGGAGGGTTATAGTGATGGAGGGGTGGAGGGATGGAGGGTTATAGAGATGGAGGGGTGGAGGGGTGGAGGATTATAGTGATGGAGGGATGGAGGGGTGGAGGGTTATAGAGATGGAGGGGTGGAGGGGTGGAGGGTTATAGAGATGGAGGGGTGGAGGGGTGGAGGGTTATAGTGATGGAGGGGTGGAGGGGTGGAGGGTTATAGAGATGGAGGGGTGGAGGGGTGGAGGGTTATAGTGATGGAGGGGTGGAGGGTTATAGAGATGGAGGGGTGGAGGGGTGGAGGGTTATAGAGATGGAGGGGTGGAGGGGTGGAGGGTTATAGTGATGGAGGGGTGGAGGGGTGGAGGGTTATAGAGATGGAGGGATGGAGGGGTGGAGGGGTGGAGGGTTATAGAGATGGAGGGGTGGAGGGATGGAGGGGTGGAGGGTTATAGAGATGGAGGGGTGGAGGGGTGGAGGGTTATAGAGATGGAGGGATGGAGGGGTGGAGGGGTGGAGGGTTATAGATATGGAGGGGTGGAGGGGTGGAGGGTTATAGTGATGAGGGATGGAGGGATGGAGGGGTGGAGGGTTATAGAGATGGAGGGGTGGAGGGGTGGAGGGTAATAGATATGGAGGGATGGAGGGGTGGAGGGTTATAGAGATGGAGGGATGGAGGGTTATAGTGATGGAGGGGTGGAGGGGTGGAGGGGTGGAGGGATGGAGGGATGGAGGGATGGAGGGGTGGAGGGTTATAGAGATGGAGGGGTGGAGGGGTGGAGGGTTATAGAGATGGAGGGGTGGAGGGGTGGAGGGTTATAGTGATGGAGGGGTGGAGGGTTATAGATATGGAGGGGTGAGGGGGTGGAGGGTTATAGTGATGGAGGGGTGGAGGGGTGGAGGGGTGGAGGGTTATAGTGATGGAGGGGTGGAGGGGTGGAGGGTTATAGTGATGGAGGGGTGGAGGGGTGGAGGGTTATAGAGATGGAGGGGTGGAGGGGTGGAGGGTTATAGTGATGGAGGGGTGGAGGGGTGGAGGGTTATAGCGATGGAGGGGTGGAGGGATGGACGGATGGAGAGATGGAGGGGTGGAGGGATGGAGGGATGGAGGGTTATAGAGATGGAGGGATGGAGGGATGGAGGGATGGAGAGGATGGATGGAGGGGTGGAGGGTTATAGAGATGGAGGGATGGAGGGATGGAGGGATGGAAGAGATGGAGGGAAGGAGAGTGTAATCAGAGGAGTTGAGGTACCAACCACCTAATATGTCTCTCCACAGGTCCAGAATACATCCTGGATGCCTCATCAACAGTATGTTATGCAACCTACCGTGAGTACAACCCAGCCATCGCAATAGTGTGCGTGTGTGTGTGTGTGTGCTTGCATGTGTCTGCGTGAGCTGAGTTACTTTATCTGTGTAAGTGTTTTCAAAGCCCATTGGACAGTCCCTCACATATTTCTCCTGAATGAGAGAACCTCAGAGGAGGACAGCTTGAGCTTTAGTACTGATGTAGTCAGCTGTAGTATTGATGTAGTTGATGTAGTATTGATGTAGTATTGATGTAGTCTGCTGTAGTACTGATGTAGTCAGCTGTAGTACTGATGTAGTCTGCTGTAGTACTGATGTAGTCTGCTGTAGTACTGTTGTAGTCAGCTGTAGTACTGATGTAGTCTGCTCTAGTACTGATGTAGTCTGCTGTAGTACTGATGTAGTCAGCTGTAGTATTGATCTAGTCTGCTGTAGTACTGATGTAGTCTGCTGTAGTATTGATCTAGTCTGCTGTAGTACTGATGTAGTACTGATGTAGTACTGATGTAGTCTGCTGTAGTACTGATGTAGTCTGCTGTAGTATTGTTGTAGTCAGCTGTAGTACTGATGTAGTCTGCTGTAGTACTGATGTAGTCTGCTGTAGTACTGATGTAGTCTGCTGTAGTATTGATCTAGTCTGCTGTAGTACTGATGTAGTACTGATGTAGTACTGATGTAGTCTGCTGTAGTACTGATGTAGTCTGCTGTAGTACTGTTGTAGTCAGCTGTAGTACTGATGTAGTCTGCTGTAGTATTGATGTAGTCTGATGTAGTACTGATGTAGTACTGATGTAGTCTGCTGTAGTATTGATGTAGTCTGCTGTAGTACTGATCTAGTCTGCTGTAGTATTGATGTAGTCTGCTGTAGTATTGATCTAGTCTGCTGTAGTACTGATGTAGTACTGATGTAGTCAGCTGTAGTACTGATGTAGTCTGCTGTAGTACTGATGTAGTCTGCTGTAGTACTGATGTAGTCTGCTGTAGTACTGATGTAGTCAGCTGTAGTACTGATGTAGTCTGCTGTAGTACTGATGTAGTCTGCTGTAGTACTGATGTAGTCTGCTGTAGTACTGTTGTAGTCAGCTGTAGTATTGATGTAGTCAGCTGTAGTACTGATGTAGTCTGCTGTAGTATTGATGTAGTCTGCTGTAGTATTGATGTAGTCAGCTGTAGTATTGATGTAGTCTGCTGTAGTATTGATGTAGTCAGCTGTAGTACTGATGTAGTCTGCTGTAGTACTGATGTAGTCTGCTGTAGTATTGATGTAGTCTGCTGTAGTATTGATGTAGTCTGCTGTAGTATTGATGTAGTCTGGAATAGTACTGATGTAGTCAGCTGTAGTACTGATGTAGTCAGCTGTAGTATTGATGTAGTCAACTGTAGTACTGATGTAGTCAGCTGTAGTACTGATGTAGTCAGCAGTAGTATTGATGTAGTCAGCTGTAGTATTGATGTAGTCTGCTGTAGTATTGATGTAGTCAGCTGTAGTATTGATGTAGTCTGCTGTAGTATTTATGTAGTCAGCTGTAGTATTGATGTAGTCAGCTGCAGTATTGATTCAGTCGGCGGTAGTATTGATGTAGTCAACTGTAGTATTGTTGTAGTCAACTGTATTACTGATGTAGTCTGCTGTAGTATTGATGTAGTCAGCTGTAGTACTGATGTAGTCAGCTGTAGTACTGATGTAGTCAGCTAGAGAGGTAGAGAGGGACTGGGCCCTACAGGTCTGGTAGAGAGGGTCTGGGCCCTACAGGTCTGGTAGAGAGCGTCTGGGCCCTACAGGTCTGGTAGAGAGGTAGAGAGTGTCTGGGCCCTACAGTTCTGGTAGAGAGTGACTGGGCCCTACAGGTCTGGTAGAGAGGGTCTGGGCCCTACAGGTCTGGTAGAGAGGGTCTGGGCCCTACAGGTCTGGTAGAGAGGTAGGGAGGGTCTGGGCCCTACAGGTCTGGTAGAGAGGCAGAGAGGGTCTGGGCCCTACAGGTCTGGTAGAGAGGTAGAGAGGGTCTGGGCCCTACAGGTCTGGTAGAGAGCGTCTGGGCCCTACAGGTCTGGGCCCTACATGTCTGGTAGAGAGGTAGAGAGGGTCTGGGCCCTACAGGTCTGGTAGAGAGGTAGAGAGGGTCTGGGCCCTACAGGTCTGGTAGAGAGCGTCTGGGCCCTACAGGTCTGGGCCCTACAGGTCTGGTTGAGAGGGTCTGGGCCCTACAGGTCTGGTAGAGAGGTAGAGAGGGTCTGGGCCCTACAGGTCTGGTAGAGAGGTAGAGAGGGTCTGGGCCCTACAGGTCTGGTAGAGAGCGTCTGGGCCCTACAGGTCTGGGCCCTACAGGTCTGGCAGAGAGGTAGAGAGGGTCTGGGCCCTACAGGTCTGGGCCCAACAGGTCTGGTAGAGAGGTAGAGAGGGACTGGGCCCTACAAGTCTGGTAGAGAGGGACTGGGCCCTACAGGTCTGGTAGAGAGGGACTGGGCCCTACAGGTCTGGTAGAGAGCGTCTGGGCTCTGTTTCTTGTCTGTCCCCACACGTCCCTGGCCCTCTCACAGCAGCTCTACAGCTCACACACACTACACAGTACATAGCACAGTACCTACATAGCACAGTACCCATATAGCACAGTATCTACATAGCACAGAACCTACATAGTACAGTACCTACATAGCACAGTATCTACATAGCACAGTACCTACATAGTACAGTACCTACATAGCACAGTATCTACATAGCACAGTACCTACATAGTACAGTACCTACATAGCACAGTGTCTACATAGCACAGAACCTACACAACAGTACCTACATACCACAGTATCTACATATCACAGTACCTACATAGCACAGTACCTACATATCACAGTATCTACATAGCACAGTACCTACATAGGTCAGTACCTACATAATACAGTACCAACATGGTATAGTACCTACATAGTACAGTACCTACATAGCACAGTACCTACATAGCACAGTACCTACATATCACAGTACCTACATAGCACAGTACCTACATAGCAGAGTATCTACATAGGTCAGTACCTACATAGCACAGTACCTACATAGTACAGTACCTACATAGCACAGTACCTACATAGCACAGAACCTACATAGTACAGTACCTACATAGCACAGTACCTACATAGCACAGTTCCTACATAGCACAGTATCTACATAGTACGGTATCTACATAGCACAGTATCTACATAGTACAGTATCTACATAGCACAGTATCTACATAGTACAATATCTACATAGTGCACTAGCTACATAGCACAGTACCTACATAGCACAGTACCTACATAGCACAGTACCTACATAGCACAGTATCTACATAGTGCACTACCTACATAGCACACTACCTACAGTGTACAGTACCTACATAGAACAGTACCTACATAGCACAGTACCTACATAGCACAGTACCTACATAGCACAGTACCTACAGAGTACAGTACCTACATAGCACAGTACATACATAGCACAGTACCTACATAGCACAGTACCTACATAGCACAGTACCTACATAGCACAGTACCTACATAGCACAGTACCTACATAGCACAGTACCTACATAGCACAATACCTACATAGCACAGTACCTACATAGCACAGTACCTACATAGCACAGTACCTACATAGCACAGTACGTATATAGTACAGTACCTACATAGCACAATACCTACATAACACAGTACCTACATAGCACAGTACCTACAGAGTACAGTACCTACATAGCACAGTACATACATAGCACAGTACCTACATAGCACAGTACCTACATAGCACAGTACCTACATAGCACAGTACCTACATAGCACAGTACCTACATAGCACAGTACCTACATAGCACAGTACCTACATAGCACAATACCTACATAGTACAGTACCTACATAGCACAGTACCTACATAGCACAATACCTACATAGTACAGTACCTACATAGCACAATACCTACATAGTACAGTACCTACATAATATGGGACGGACACACACACCCGGAGGCCTGGAATCCAGACCAGCTCACACAGCCCACCATCCGATTACCTCCCAGCTTCACAGAGACAGAACCAAATTCCTTATTTGAATTGGCCAGAGGCAGAGTATTGAAGCTGGGGTCATTGTATCCTGTTAAGGGACAGAGAAGGAGACAGAGAGACAGAGAGAGAGAGAGACACAGAGATAGAGAGAAAAATAGGAGAGAGAGAGAGAAAGAAATAGGAGAGAGAGAAAAATAGGAGAGAGAGAAAGAGAGATAAATGGGAGAGAGAAAGAAATAGAAGGCTAGAGAGAGAAATATGAGAGAGAGAGAGATAAATAGGAGAGAGAAAGAAATAGAAGGAGAGAGAGAGGGAGAGAGAGAGAGAAATAGGAGAGAGAAATAGGAGAAAGAGAGAGAGAGAAATAGGAGAGAGAGAGAGAGAAATAAGAGAGAGAGAGAAATAGAAGGAGAGAAAAATAAAGAGAGAAGTAGAATAGGTATGTAGTGATGGAGGGAGGTGCAGAAATCTGTCTTCATGTCTCTAATTGATTTTCCAGAGCGGTGTTCGATATTTTTTGCGCGAGGGAGATGATGCTATTCTGTGAATGTGTTTTCAACTAAACCCTTCTGTCAGATTGGCAGCCCACTAGATCAGACCTTGTCTATATCAGCCTGGGAAGAGGAGCATAGGAAGAGCCCACTAGATCAGACCTTGTCTATATCAGCCTGGGAAGAGGAGCATAGGAAGAGCCCACTAGATCAGACCTCGTCTACATCAGCCTGGGAAGAGGAGCAGAGGAAGAGCCCACTAGATTAGACCTTGTCTATATCAGCCTGGGAAGAGGAGCAGAGGAAGAGCACACTAGATCAGACCTTGTCTATATCAGCCTGGGAAGAGGAGCAGAGGAAGAGCTCACTAGATCAGACCTCGTCTATATCAGCCTGGGAAGAGGAGCAGAGGAAGAGCCCACTAGATCAGACCTCGTCTATATCAGCCTGTGAGCTGATCCCATAGTCTGTGTCGCAAATGGTACCCTGTTCCCTATATACTGCCCCATAGGCTCTGGTCAAAAGTAGTGCACTACATAGGGAATAGTCTGCTACTTGGGAGGGAGACATAGTCTTGTCGCTGCGTAGTGAAATCCCTGCAAGAAAACAAAGGCAGAGAAAAGACATTGGAATTAAAATGGCAAAAATAGTGATAGATACAGAGGGAGAGAGAGACACACTGAGATAGAGAAATATATATATATATATAGATACAGAGGGAGAGAGAGACACACTGAGATAGAGAAATATATATACATATATATATAGATACAGAGGGAGAGAGAGACACACTGAGATAGAGAAATATATATATATATAGATACAGAGGGAGAGAGAGACACACTGAGATAGAGAAATATATATATATATAGATACAGAGGGAGAGAGAGACACTGAGATAGAGAAATATATATATATATATATAGATACAGAGGGAGAGAGAGACACAATGAGATAGAGAAATATATATATATATATATATAGATACAGAGGGAGAGAGAGACACACTGAGATAGAGAAATATATATATATATATAGATACAGAGGGAGAGAGAGACACACTGAGATAGAGAAATATATATATATATTTATAGATACAGAGGGAGAGAGAGACACACTGAGATAGAGAAATATATATATATATATAGATACAGAGGGAGAGAGAGAGACACTGTGATAGAGAAATATATATATATACATAGATACAGAGGGAGAGAGAGAGACACTGTGATAGAGAAATATATATATATATATATATACAGAGGGAGAGAGAGACACACTGAGATAGAGAAATATATATATATATATAGATACAGAGGGAGAGAGAGACACACTGTGATAGAGAAATATATATATATATAGATACAGATACAGAGGGAGAGAGAGACACACTGTGATAGAGAAATATATATATATATATAGATACAGAGGGAGAGAGAGAGACACTGTGATAGAGAAATATATATATATATATATATATATATATATATATAGATACAGAGGGAGAGAGAGAGACACTGTGATAGAGAAATATATATATATATATATATATATATATATATATATATATAGATACAGAGGGAGAGAGAGAGACAGACAATGAGATAGAGAAATATATATATATATATATATAGATACAGAGGGAGAGAGAGAGACACTGTGATAGAGAAATATATATATATATATAGATACAGAGGGAGAGAGAGAGACAGACAATGAGATAGAGAAATATATATATATATATATATATAGATACAGAGGGAGAGAGAGAGACAGACAATGAGATAGAGAAATATATATATATATATATATAGATACAGAGGGAGAGAGAGAGACAGACAATGAGATAGAGAAATATATATATATAGATACAGAAGGAGAGAGACACTGAGATAGAGAAATATATATATATATATAGATACAGAGGGAGAGAGAGACACTGAGATAGAGAAATATATATATATATATATAGATACAGAGGGAGAGAGAGAGACACTGTGATAGAGAAATATATATATATATAGATACAGAGGGAGAGAGAGAGACAGACAATGAGATAGAGAAATATATATATATAGATACAGAAGGAGAGAGACACTGAGATAGAGAAATATATATATATATATATAGATACAGAGGGAGAGAGAGAGACACTGTGATAGAGAAATATATATATATATATATATATATATAGATACAGAGGGAGAGAGAGAGACAGACAATGAGTTAGAGAAATATATATATATATATAGATACAGAGGGAGAGAGAGAGAGAGACAGACAATGAGTTAGAGAAATATATATATATATATAGATACAGAGGGAGAGAGAGAGACAGACAATGAGTTAGAGAAATATATATATATATATAGATACAGAGGGAGAGAGAGAGACACTGAGATAGAGAAATATATATATATAGATAGATACAGAGGGAGAGAGAGACACACTGAGATAGAGAAATATATCTATATATAGATACAGAGGGAGAGAGACAGACACTGAGATAGAGAAATATATATCTATATATATAGATACAGAGGGAGAGAGAGACACAATGAGATAGAGAAATATATATCTATATATATAGATACAGAGGGAGAGAGAGACACAATGAGATAGAGAAATATATATCTATATATATAGATACAGAGGGAGAGAGAGACACAATGAGATAGAGAAATATATATATATATATATAGATACAGAGGGAGAGAGAGACACTGAGATAGAGAAATATATATCTATATATATAGATACAGAGGGAGAGAGAGACACAATGAGATAGAGAAATATATATATATATAGATACAGAGGGAGAGAGAGACACACTGAGATAGAGAAATATATATATATATATAGATACAGAGGGAGAGAGAGAGACACTGTGATAGAGAAATATATATACATATATATATAGATACAGAGGGAGAGAGAGAGACACTGAGATAGAGAAATATATATATATATAGATACAGAGGGAGAGAGAGACACTGTGATAGAGAAATATATATATATATATATATATATATAGAGGGAGAGAGAGACACACTGTGATAGAGAAATATATATATATATATATATATAGATAGATACAGAGAGAGAGAGACACACTGAGATAGAGAAATATATATATATATATAGATACAGAGGGAGAGAGAGACACACTGTGATAGAGAAATATATACATATATATAGATACAGAGGGAGAGAGAGACACACTGAGATAGAGAAATATATATATATAGATACAGAAGGAGAGAGACACTGAGATAGAGAAATATATATATATATATAGATACAGAGGGAGAGAGAGACACTGAGATAGAGAAATATATATATATATATATATAGATACAGAGGGAGAGAGAGAGACACTGTGATAGAGAAATATATATATATATAGATACAGAGGGAGAGAGAGAGACACTGTGATAGAGAAATATATATATATATAGATACAGAGGGAGAGAGAGAGACAGACAATGAGATAGAGAAATATATATATATAGATACAGAAGGAGAGAGACACTGAGATAGAGAAATATATATATATATATATAGATACAGAGGGAGAGAGAGAGACACTGTGATAGAGAAATATATATATATATATATATATATATATATAGATACAGAGGGAGAGAGAGAGACAGACAATGAGTTAGAGAAATATATATATATATATAGATACAGAGGGAGAGAGAGAGAGAGACAGACAATGAGTTAGAGAAATATATATATATATATAGATACAGAGGGAGAGAGAGAGACAGACAATGAGTTAGAGAAATATATATATATATATAGATACAGAGGGAGAGAGAGAGACACTGAGATAGAGAAATATATATATATAGATAGATACAGAGGGAGAGAGAGACACACTGAGATAGAGAAATATATCTATATATAGATACAGAGGGAGAGAGACAGACACTGAGATAGAGAAATATATATCTATATATATAGATACAGAGGGAGAGAGAGACACAATGAGATAGAGAAATATATATCTATATATATAGATACAGAGGGAGAGAGAGACACAATGAGATAGAGAAATATATATCTATATATATAGATACAGAGGGAGAGAGAGACACAATGAGATAGAGAAATATATATATATATATATAGATACAGAGGGAGAGAGAGACACTGAGATAGAGAAATATATATCTATATATATAGATACAGAGGGAGAGAGAGACACAATGAGATAGAGAAATATATATATATATAGATACAGAGGGAGAGAGAGACACACTGAGATAGAGAAATATATATATATATATAGATACAGAGGGAGAGAGAGAGACACTGTGATAGAGAAATATATATACATATATATATAGATACAGAGGGAGAGAGAGAGACACTGAGATAGAGAAATATATATATATATAGATACAGAGGGAGAGAGAGACACTGTGATAGAGAAATATATATATATATATATATATAGAGGGAGAGAGAGACACACTGTGATAGAGAAATATATATATATATATATATATAGATAGATACAGAGAGAGAGAGACACACTGAGATAGAGAAATATATATATATATATAGATACAGAGGGAGAGAGAGACACACTGTGATAGAGAAATATATACATATATATAGATACAGAGGGAGAGAGAGACACACTGAGATAGAGAAATATATATATATATATAGATACAGAGGGAGAGAGAGACACACTGAGATAGAGAAATATATATATATATATATAGATACAGAGGGAGAGAGAGAGACACTGAGATAGAGAAATATATATATATATATATAGATACAGAGGGAGAGAGAGACACACTGTGATAGAGAAATATATACATATATATAGATACAGAGGGAGAGAGAGACACACTGAGATAGAGAAATATATATATATATATATATAGATACAGAGGGAGAGAGAGAGACACTGTGATAGAGAAATATATATACATATATATATATATATATATATATATATAGATACAGAGGGAGAGAGACACTGAGATAGAGAAATATATATATATACATATAGATACAGAGGGAGAGAGAGAGACAGAGAGACACACTGAGATAGAGAAATATATATATATATATAGATACAGAGGGAGAGAGAGACACACTGAGATAGAGAAATATATATATATATATAGATACAGAGGGAGAGAGAGACACACTGAGATAGAGAAATATATATATATATATAGATACAGAGGGAGAGAGAGACACACTGAGATAGAGAAATATATATATATATATATATATATATAGATACAGAGGGAGAGAGAGAGACAGAGAGACACACTGAGATAGAGAAATATATATATATATATATAGAGAGAGAGGGAGAGGGACACTGAGATAGAGAAATATATATATATATATATAGATACAGAGGGAGAGAGAGAGACACTGTGATAGAGAAATATATATATATATATATAGATACAGAGGGAGAGAGAGACACACTGAGATAGAGAAATATATATATATATATATAGATACAGAGGGAGAGAGAGAGACACTGTGATAGAGAAATATATATATATATATATATAGATACAGAGGGAGAGAGAGAGACAGAGAGACACACTGAGATAGAGAAATATATATATATATATAGATACAGAGGGAGAGAGACACTGAGATAGAGAAATATATATATATATATAGATACAGAGGGAGAGAGAGAGACAGAGAGACACACTGAGATAGAGAAATATATATATATATATAGATACAGAGGGAGAGAGAGACACACTGAGATAGAGAAATATATATATATATATAGATACAGAGGGAGAGAGAGACACACTGAGATAGAGAAATATATATATATATATAGATACAGAGGGAGAGAGAGACACACTGAGATAGAGAAATATATATATATATATATATATAGATACAGAGGGAGAGAGAGACACACTGAGATAGAGAAATATATATATATATATATAGATACAGAGGGAGAGAGAGAGACAGAGAGACACACTGAGATAGAGAAATATATATATATATATATATAGATACAGAGGGAGAGAGAGAGACAGAGAGACACACTGAGATAGAGAAATATATATATATATATATATAGATACAGAGGGAGGGAGAGAGACACCCTGAGATAGAGAAATATATATATATATATATATATAGATACAGAGGGAGAGAGAGACACACTGAGATAGAGAAATATATATATATATATATAGATACAGAGGGAGAGAGAGAGACAGAGAGACACACTGAGATAGAGAAATATATATATATATATATATAGATACAGAGGGAGAGAGAGAGACAGAGAGACACACTGAGATAGAGAAATATATATATATATATAGATACAGAGGGAGAGAGAGACACACTGTGATAGAGAAATATATATATATATATAGATACAGAGGGAGAGAGAGAGACAATGAGATAGAGAAATATATATATATATACATATAGATACAGAGGGAGAGAGAGAGACAGAGAGACACACTGAGATAGAGAAATATATATATATATATAGATACAGAGGGAGAGAGAGAGACACACTGAGATAGAGAAATATATATATATATATAGATACAGAGGGAGAGAGAGAGACACTGTGATAGAGAAATATATATATATATATAGATACAGAGGGAGAGAGAGACACACTGAGATAGAGAAATATATATATATATATATATAGATACAGAGGGAGAGAGAGAGACAGAGAGACACACTGAGATAGAGAAATATATATATATATATAGAGAGAGAGGGAGAGGGACACTGAGATAGAGAAATATATATATATATATAGAGAGAGAGAGGGAGAGGGACACTGAGATAGAGAAATATATATATATATAGATACAGAGGGAGAGAGAGACACCCTGAGATAGAGAAATATATATATATATATATATAGATACAGAGGGAGAGAGAGAGACAGAGAGACACACTGAGATAGAGAAATATATATATATATATATAGAGAGAGAGGGAGAGGGACACTGAGATAGAGAAATATATATATATATATATAGATACAGAGGGAGAGAGAGACACACTGAGATAGAGAAATATATATATATATATATAGATACAGAGGGAGAGAGAGACACACTGAGATAGAGAAATATATATATATATATAGATACAGAGGGAGAGAGAGACACAATGAGATAGAGAAATATATATCTATATATATATATATATAGATACAGAGGGAGAGAGACACTGAGATAGAGAAATATATATATATATATAGAGAGAGAGGGAGAGAGACACTGTGATAGAGAAATATATATATATATATAGATACAGAGGGAGAGAGAGAGACAGAGAGACACACTGAGATAGAGAAATATATATATATATATAGATACAGAGGGAGAGAGAGAGAGAGACAGAGAGACACACTGAGATAGAGAAATATATATATATATATAGATACAGAGGGAGAGAGAGACACACTGAGATAGAGATATATATATAGATATATATAGATACAGAGGGAGAGAGAGAGGTGCTACTATGCAATTATCTAGTGTCCACTTACCTCAGTGTCTCCCTCCTGCTGGTTAACAGAGATCACCTTGTTATCTAGTGTCCACTAACCTCAGTGTCTGCTGCTATAGCTGGTTTACAGAGATCACCTTGTAATCTAGTGTCCACTCACCTCAGTGTCTGCTGCTATAGCTGGTTTACAGAGATCACCTTGTTATCTAGTGTCCACTCACCTCAGTGTCTCCCTCCTGCTGGTTTACAGAGATCACCTTGTTATCTAGTGTCCACTAACCTCAGTGTCTCCCTCCTGCTGGTTTACAGAGATCACCTTGTTATCTAGTGTCCACTAACCTCAGTGTCTGCTGCTATAGCTGGTTAACAGAGATCACCTTGTTATCTAGTGTCCACTAACCTCAGTGTCTGCTGTTATAGCTGGTTAACAGAGATCACCTTGTTATCTAGTGTCCTCTCACCTCAGTGTCTCCCTCCTGCTGGTTTATAGAGATCACCTTGTTATCTAGTGTCCACTAACCTCAGTGTCTGCTGCTATAGCTGGTTAACAGAGATCACCTTGTTATCTAGTGTCCACTAACCTCAGTGTCTGCTGTTATAGCTGGTTAACAGAGATCACCTTGTTGTCTAGTGTCCACTCACCTCAGTGTCTGCTGTTATAGCTGGTTAACAGAGATCACCTTGTTATCTAGTGTCCACTAACCTCAGTGTCTGGTGTTATAGCTGGTTAACAGAGATCACCTTGTTATCTAGTGTCCTCTCACCTCAGTGTCTCCCTCCTGCTGGTTAACAGAGATCACCTTGTTATCTAGTGTCCACTTACCTCAGTGTCTGCTGCTATAGCTGGTTTACAGAGATCACCTTGTTATCTAGTGTCCACTAACCTCAGTGTCTCCCTCCTGCTGATTTACAGAGATCACCTTGTTATCTAGTGTCCACTCACCTCAGTGTCTCCCTCCTGCTGGTTAACAGAGATCACCTTGTTATCTAGTGTCCACTTACCTCAGTGTCTGCTGCTATAGCTGGTTTATAGAGATCACCTTGTTATCTAGTGTCCACTTACCTCAGTGTCTCCCTCCTGCTGCTATAGCTGGTTTACAGAGATCACCTTGTTATCTAGTGTCCACTCACCTCAGTGTCTGCTGCTATAGCTGGTTTATAGAGATCACCTTGTTATCTAGTGTCCACTTACCTCAGTGTCTCCCTCCTGCTGGTTAACAGAGATCACCTTGTTATCTAGTGTCCACTCACCTCAGTGTCTGCTGCTATAGCTGGTTTATAGAGATCACCTTGTTATCTAGTGTCCACTTACCTCAGTGTCTGCTGTTATAGCTGGTTAACAGAGATCACCTTGTTATCTAGTGTCCACTCACCTCAGTGTCTGCTGCTATAGCTGGTTTATAGAGATCACCTTGTTATCTAGTGTCCACTTACCTCAGTGTCTGCTGTTATAGCTGGTTTATAGAGATCACCTTGTTATCTAGTGTCCACTTACCTCAGTGTCTGCTGTTATAGCTGGTTAACAGAGATCACCTTGTTATCTAGTGTCCACTAACCTCAGTGTCTGCTGTTATAGCTGGTTTATAGAGATCACCTTGTTATCTAGTGTCCACTTACCTCAGTGTCTGCTGTTATAGCTGGTTTACAGAGATCAGCAGACATTAGCAGCAGGTTAGGGATCTCTGAGCTTCTCCTCTTTGTCTGACTGGAGCTACTGAACTGTAGCGGTCTGGACTACGTCCTAAATGGCACAATATATTCTGTATTCCATCCCTACATTCTGTATTCCATCCCTACAATCTGTATTCCATCCCTACATTCTGTATTCCATCCCTACATTCTGTATTCCATCCCTACATTCTGTATTCCATCCCTACATTCTGTATTCCATCCCTACATTCTGTATTCCATCCCTACATTCTGTATTCCATCCCTACATTCTGTATTCCATCCCTACAATCTGTATTCCATCCCTACATTCTGTATTCCATCCCTACATTCTGTATTCCATCCCTACATTCTGTATTCCATCCCTACATTCTGTATTCCATCCCTACATTCTGTATTCCATCCCTACATTCTGTATTTCATCCCTACATTCTGTATTCCATCCCTACATTCGGTATTCCATCCCTACATTCTGTATTCCATCCCTACATTCTGTATTTCATCCCTACATTCTGTATTCCATCCCCACACTCTGAATTCCATCCCTATATTCTGCATTCCATCCCTACATTCTGTATTCCATCCCTACATTCTGTATTCCATCCCTACATTCTGTATTCCATCCCTACATTCTGTATTCCATCCCTACATTCTGTATTGCATCCCTACATTCTGTATTCCATCCCTACATTCATTCTGTATTCCATCCCTACATTCTGTATTCCATCCCTACATTCTGCATTCCATCCCTACATTCTGTATTCCATCCCTACATTCTGTATTCTATCCCAACATTCTGTAATCCGTCCCTACGTTCCCTATGGGCCCTGGTCAAAAGTAGTGCACTATATAGGGAACAGAGTCCCATTTGGGCGGTGCATCCTGAGATCTTTCTTAAAAAGTCCTTCAGCCACTATGGTCCTGGCCTGGTGGGACTTCCTTCAGCCACTATGATCCTGGCCTGGTGGGACTTCCTTCAGCCACTATGATCCTGGCCTGGTGAGACCTCCTTCAGCCACTATGATCCTGGCCTGGTGGGACTTCCTTCAGCCACTATGATCCTGGCCTGGTGAGACTTCCTTCAGCCACTATGATCCTGGCCTGGTGGGACTTCCTTCAGCCACTATGATCCTGGCCTGGTGAGACTTCCTTCAGCCACTATGATCCTGGCCTGGTGAGACCTCCTTCAGCCACTCTGGTCCTGGCCTGGTGGGACTTCCTCTGGTCTTGATATGTGATCTACCTCTAGACTTGGTGTCATGTGATCTACCTCTGGTCTAGGTGTCATGTGATCTACCTCTGGTCTAGGTGTCATGTGATCTACCTCTGGTCTAGGTGTCATGTGATCTACCTCTGGTCTAGGTGTCATGTGATCTACCTCTGGTCTAGGTGTCATGTGATCTACCTCTGGTCTAGGTGTCATGTGATCTACCTCTGGTCTAGGTGTCATGTGATCTACCTCTGGTCTAGGTGTCATGTGATCTACCTCTGGTCTTGGTGTCGTGTGTAATATTCTCTATTTCTCTCTCTCACACACACACACACACACACACTCACACACACACTCACACACACACACACACACACACACACACACACACACATACCCCCACACACACACGCACACATACCCACACACACACACGCACACATACACACACACACACACACATACCCACACACACACACACACACACATACCCATACACAAACACACACATACCCATACACAAACACACACACACACACACACACACACACACCTAACCCTAAACAATAACCCTTAAAATAACCCTTACCCTAACCTATAACCCTGAACCTAATCACTAACCCTAAACAATAACCCTTAAAATAACTTTTACCCTAACCTATAACCCTAAACCTTACCCTAACCTGTAACCCTGAACCTAACCCCTAACCCTAAACAATAACCCTTAAAATAACTTTTACCCTAACCTATAACCCTAAACCTTACCCTAACCTATAACCCTAAACCTTACCCTAACCTGTAACCCTGAACCTAACCCCTAACCCTAAACAATAACCCTTAAAATAACTTTTACCCTAACCTATAACCCTAAACCTTACCCTAACCTATAACCCTAAACCTTACCCTAACCTATAACCCTAAACCTAACCCCTAACCCTAAACAATAACCCTTAAAATAACCCTTACCCTAACTTATAACCCAAAACCTTACCCTAACCTATAACCCTAAACCTAACCCCTAACCCTAAACAATAACCCTTAAAATAACCCTTAACCTAACCTATAACCCTAAACCTTACCCTAACCTGTAACCCTGAACCTAACCCCTAACCCTAAACAATAACCCTTAAAATAACTTTTACCCTAACCTATAACCCTAAACCTTACCCTAACCTATAACCCTAAACCTTACCCTAACCTGTAACCCTGAACCTTACCCTAACCTGTAACCCTAAACCTAACCCCTAACCCTAAACAATAACCCTTAAAATAACCCTTACCCTAACCTATAACCCTAAACCTTACCCTAACCTATAACCCTAACCCTAACCCCTAACCTTTTACCCGAACCCTAATTCTAATCCAAACCCCTAAACTTAAAAAAGTCTTTAAGTCCTGGGGACTTAAAAAACGGCCCCCAGGAGAGAGCATATGTTCCTTGTTTTACCTTACTTGTGGGGACGTCCTGAGGCTTTTAGGTCCCCACAAGGATAGGAGAACCAAGCCACCCACATTACTGTGGTGTCAACAGGGAGTTACTGTTTGTTGTTGTCACTAGTACCAACAGAGGTGTGATCATTCCCTGTATGTTTTGAGCTGACCGATACCATTAAAAATAAACTTAAAGTCATTATATATAACAGCTATTACATTCCAATCGTTCTCCTATAGTTACACCACTACACAAGTTCAACCAATCGTTCTCCTGCGTTTATAAAAGGCTCCTTGATAACCAAAAGGTAACTGACATCAAACGTCATCGCTGATTGGCTGATCAGGGTTTTCGTTGGCGTCAACTGAAACACACAACTTACCTGTCTAACCACTTTTGGTTGTCTGTAAACTCTGAGGGCCGAGCTCAGTACAGCTCACTACTGTTAACCGTTGAGCTCTACGGTGTTCCACTCAGGTGGACCCCACAACGATTTAATTTGGATTCATGTGGGTAAGACCCGAGAGATATTAGAAGGACATACCATCGTCAGAACTGTCATCTCCAAGTGCAGCTTCACCTTTTTTTGGAGGGGGGGTGGGGGGTGGATTTGGGACTGTATTTGAGTGGATTACTTTCCCTTTGTAAAGTGGAAGCTGTGGAGAGTAAAGTACAGAAGCTGTTACAGAACGAGGAGAGGCAGCGGTGTGAGATAATGGCATCCGGATCATCTCTACCAGAGGACAGGTTCTCCTGTCCCATCTGCTGTGACATCTTCAGGGATCCTGTCGTCCTGGCATGTGGCCACAGCTTCTGTGAAGTCTGTCAGCAGGAATACTGGGCAGATAAGAAACCTTGGAAATGTCCAGTTTGTAGGAGAAGATTTCCCGTAGCTATGACTCAACCTCCTCGTAACTTGGCGTTAAATGACGCGTGTGAGGCCTTCTTACAGGAGAGAAGGCAGAGAGCTTCCGCTGGGTCTGAGATACAGGACGGGAGTCAGAGAGCTTCATCTGGGTCTGAGATTCAGGACGGGAGTCAGAGAGCTTCATCTGGCTCTGAGATACAGGACGGCAGTCAGAGAGCTTCATCTGGGTCGGAGGTGCTCTGCAGTCTGCACGGTGAGAAATTCAAACTCTTCTGTCTGAAGGACAAACAGCCCGTCTGCTTGGTGTGTCGAGATTCAAAAGTACATAAATCTCACGACTGTGTCCCCGTAGACGAGGTTGTCCAGGACCTTAAGGAGGAACTCCACACCGCCCTGAAGCCTTTACAGAAGAACCTAGAGGTCTTTAACAACGTTAAACTAGCCTGTGATAAAACAGCAGAACACATGAAGAGTCAGGTCCAGCACACAGAGAAACAGATTAGGAAAGAGTTTGAGAAGCTTCACCAGTTTCTACGAGATGAAGAGGCAGCCAGGATAGCTGCACTGAGGGAGGAAGAGGAGCAGAAGAGTCAGATGATGAGGAAGAAGATTGACGAGATGAGCAGAAAGATATCATACCTTTCAGATGCAATCAGAACCATAGAGGAGGAGCTGAAAGATGAAGACATCTCATTCCTGCAGAACTTCAGGACCACAAAGGAAAGATCCCAGTACACACTGTTGGATCCACAGCTGGTCTCAGGAGTTCTGATAGACAAGGCCAAACACCTGGGCAACCTGCAGTTCAGAGTCTGGGAGAAGATACTGGGGATCCTCAAATACACTCCTGTGATTCTGGACCCAAACACTGCACATCCCAGTCTCTCTCTGACTGATGATCTGACCAGTGTGAGAAGACCAGGCACGTCCCAGCAGTTCGTTAACAACCCAGAGCGATTTATGAGGTACACAAATGTTCTTGGCTCCGAGGGGTTCAGCTCAGGAATACACAGCTGGGAGCTGGAGGTGGGGGACCATCCTGACTGGGTTTTGGGCGTGGCTAAAGAGTCCATTGACAGGAAGCGGGAGCGTGATGCGACACCAAAGAATGGAATGTGGTGTATATCGCAGCACGGTGGGAAGTACATAGGGGGAGGAGGTGACATCATCGCTCTGAAGAGGAGACCCCAGAGGATCAGAGTGCAGCTGGACTACAACAGAGGGGAGGTGTACTTCTACGACCCCAAATACATGACACCTATCTACACTCTTAAAGTCAGATCTACTGAGAGACTGTTCCCATACTTTAATATTGGGAATGTGGCTAACGGCAACAACCCTGGTATTCAGATCTGCCAATCCAAAGTGTCTCTGAAAGTGAAGTAATCCCTGTGTGTGTGTGTGTGTGTGTGTGTGTGTGTGTGTGTGTGTGTGTGTGTGTGTGTGTGTGTGTGTGTGTGTGTGTGTGTGTGTGTGTGTGTGCGCGTGTGCGTGTAAAACATGTGTCAGTTCAGTGGACATTATCAGGAGGTCATTTTGGGGGTTAAGATAATACACACATCGTTTTTAGAAACTACAGGACTGAAATATCCCTACGCTATGTGCTTCCCTTTTAATTAAGAATCAATAAGAATACATTGTTTAAGAATCAATAAAAAATACATTCTATAAGAATCAATTAATAATACATTCTATAAGAATCAATTAATAATCAATTGTTTAAGAATCAATTAAGAATCAATTGTTTAAGAATCCATTAAGAATACATTCTATAAGAATCCATTAATAATCAATTGTTTAAGAATCAATTAAGAATCAATTGTTTAAGAATCAATTAATAATACATTCTATAAGAATCAATTAAGAATACATTGTTTAAGAATCAATTCAAATACATTCTATAAGAATCAATTAAGAATACATTCTATAAGAATCAATTATCAAGGGTGAATCATGGTTGTTATTCTTACAAGAGGAGTGTGCTGTATTGGGAAAATCTCCCCATAAGAAAAGTTATTTGTTTCAAATGCAATGCATTTTGTTATGTGAAAAACGGTATATTTTTTCTGATTAAAAATAAACTTACTGTAAAACTGTCTAATCTCATGTGGTGACTACTTCGTGATCTGAATAAGAGTTCTGTCAGATCAGGCTGACCTTAGCTGTCAGTAGTGTTGACCTGTCAGTAGTGTTGACCTGTCAGTAGTGTTGACCTGTCAGTACTGATAGACCTGTCAGTAGTGTTGACCTGTCAGTAGTGTTGACCTGTCAGTAGTGTTGACCTGTCAGTTCTGTTGACCTGTCAGTAGTGTTGACCTGTCAGTAGTATTGACCTGTCAGTAGTGTTGACCTGTCAGTAGTGTTGACCTGTCAGTAGTGTTGACCTGTCAGTAGTGTTAGACCTGTCAGTAGTGTTGACCTGTCAGTAGTGTTGACCTGTCTGTAGTGTTAGACCTGTCAGTAGTGTTAGACCTGTCAGTAGTGTTGACCTGTCAGTAGTGTTAGACCTGTCAGTTGTGTTAGACCTGTCAGTAGTGTTGACCTGTCAGTAGTGTTAGACCTGTCAGTAGTGTTAGACCTGTCAGTAGTGTTGACCTGTCAGTAGTGTTGACCTGTCAGTAGTGTTGACCTGTCAGTAGTGTTAGATCTAAAAGGAGTCCATCTGATGTGTGTGTGTAAAATGTAAATGTGTCATCTCATTTAGACAGTTTTAATGCAGTATCTCATGATATTTCTAAGAACATATTTTCATCAGCATCTCCTCTCTCTCTCTCTCTCTCTCTCTCTCTCTCTCACTCTCCCACTTCTCCCTCTCTTTTTCTCTCAC
>NC_143023.1:2280000-2295000 GCF_057628025.1 Oncorhynchus mykiss
TGTATAGTGTATATTGATGTGTATAGTGTATATTGATGTGTATAGTGTATATTGATGTGTATAGTGTATATTGATGTGTATAGTGTATATTGATGTGTATAGTGTATATTGATGTGTATAGTGTATATTGATGTGTATAGTGTATATTGATGTGTATAGTGTATATTGATGTATATTTTGATGTGTATAGTGTATATTGATGTGTATAGTGTATATTGATGTGTATAGTGTATATTGATGTATATTTTGATGTGTATAGTGTATATTGATGTGTATAGTGTATATTGATGTGTATTCATTGCTCATCTGTAAAAGAGACCTAGGTCTCAGGATTACAAATATTTTATTTCTCTTTCTCAGATAACAGGAGGATGCCGAGTGATTTGTGTTTCCGCTAACTGCATTGCCTTGAGACAGCGGCTGCACTGAAGCACTGGAGGGATGGAGGGAGGAAAAATACTGGATGACAAAAAGGAGGACAAAGAGAGACCGTTTTATCTTTGCACAGGCATCAAAAAAAGACTTTGTTTTATCTGTCCTGAGAGAGAGAGAGAGAGAGAGAGAGAGAGAGAGACAGAGAGAGAGAGAGAGAGAGAGAGACAGAGAGAGAGAGAGAGAGAGAGAGAGAGAGAGAGAGAGAGAGAGAGAGAGAGAGAGAGAGAGAGAGAGAGAGAGAGAGAGAGAGAGAGAGAGAGAGAGAGAGAGAGAGAGAGAGAGAGAGAGAGAGAGAGAGAGAGAGAGAGAGAGAGAGAGAGAGAGAGAGAGAGAGAGAGAGAGAGAGAGAGAGAGAGAGAGAGAGAGAGAGAGAGAGAGAGAGAGAGAGAGAGAGAGACAGAGAGAGAGAGAGAGAGAGAGAGAGAGAGAGAGAGAGAGAGAGAGAGAGAGAGAGAGAGAGAGAGAGAGAGAGAGAGAGACAGAGAGAGAGAGAGAGAGAGAGAGAGAGAGAGAGAGAGAGAGAGAGAGAGAGAGAGAGATGAGAGAGGTTGAGATTGTGATTGAGATGCAGATAAAGTCTCAGAAGATGGAGAGGTGCAATATGGGACATTGAGTTTATTGAGCGGGCCGGCATGAAACCGGAGTCATCCTTCGTAAAAAAAAAACAACGTGAAAAACATATTTAAAAAAACAAAACAGACACAAAAAATGAACTTAAAAAAGGAACAAACGGACAGAAATCCATGTGAATGTGCAGGTTGGTTTTCAGATCATGACAGTTTTTTTAATAGGAGGCAAAGTTTTGGAGAAAAAACAAACGGGTTGTCTTCCTTTGATATTAAGCTACTATGTATTTTTTTATTATTTTCATGATTTAAAATGTAGTTTTCTAGAAAGAAAAAAAAAAAAAGTTCAATCTTTTTTTTGCCTTAATTTCTCAGACGTTGGAAATTCGTCGGTCCTTTTGTCTAAAATGGTTTATTTAAAACATCTGTAAAAAAAAAAAAAGGGTTATGAATGCTTCAGATGGTTCATGATAAACCGAGACTAAATCTAAAAGACGTCAGATGCACAGGTTATAAAGAGAACTGTATATGAAGAAGATTTTATATGATGTGGTTTGTAGTCATTTGTGTTTTTGGGGGTGGGGGGGAGAAGAGAATCTCCATGGTGATAGTAGGTGGGCGGCGGCAAGAAAAAATATATATAACTGCTGTATTGTGGGAAATGCAGTTTATCGATGAAAAAAATGTTTTGGTTACTTAACAATGGCATTACTTGCAATATTTGTTTTTACAAAGTTCAACCGTTTTTTTTTTGTTGTTGCCTGCTTTTGCTTGTCTCATCGCAAAACAAGAAATGAAACAAAAAATAACCAAATAAGTGGAAACGTATATATATATATATATATATATATATATATATCGATAAAAATTATCTGTGTACAAAGGGACATGTGTTGAAAAATGAAGCAATAGTTTTAAAGAAATTTGGTGACAATTTTCTTCAGTCTTTTTTATAGCTGTGTATCAAATGCAGCCAACAAACAGCAGCTTTTTATACCACAGAAGAACAAACAGGGAGATACAGTGGAGTAGACCGAGAGATTTAAAAAAAAATCATATTTTAACTTTTCCGCTTATCTGACCATCTTTAGCTATCTTGTCTGAGACAAAGACACCATGCTAGTTTCTGGTTGCTTATCTGATCAACTTTAGCTATCTTGTCTGAGACAAAGACATCATGCTAGTTTCTGGTTGCTTATCTAGTCATTTTTAGCTATCTTGTCTGAGACAAAGACATCATGCTAGTTTCTGGTAGCTTATCTAGTCATCTTTAGCTATCTTGTCTGAGACAAAAACATCATGCTAGTTTCTGGTAGCTTATCTAGTCATCTTTAGCTATCTTGTCTGAGACAAAGACATCATGCTAGTTTCTGGTTACTTATCTGATCATGTTCAGCTATCTTGTCTGAGACAAAGACACCATGCTAGTTTCTGGTAGCTTATCTAGTCATCTTTAGCTATCTTGTCTGAGACAAAGACACCATGCTAGTTTCTGGTTGCTTATCTGATCATCTTCAGCTATCTTGTCTGAGACAAAGACATCATGCTAGTTTCTGGTTACTTATCTGATCATGTTCAGCTATCTTGTCTGAGACAAAGACACCATGCTAGTTTCTGGTAGCTTATCTAGTCATCTTTAGCTATCTTGTCTGAGACAAAGACACCATGCTAGTTTCTGGTTGCTTATCTGATCATCTTCAGCTATCTTGTCTGAGACAAAGACATCATGCTAGTTTCTGGTTACTTATCTGATCATGTTCAGCTATCTTGTCTGAGACAAAGACACCATGCTAGTTTCTGGTAGCTTATCTAGTCATCTTTAGCTATCTTGTCTGAGACAAAGACACCATGCTAGTTTCTGGTTGCTTATCTGATCATCTTCAGCTATCTTGTCTTAGACAAAGACACCATGCTAGTTTCTGGTTGCTTATCTAGTCATCTTTAGCTATCTTGTCTGAGACAAAGACACCATGCTAGTTTCTGGTTACTTATCTGATCATGTTCAGCTATCTTGTCTGAGACAAAGACACCATGCTAGTTTCTGGTTGCTTATCTAGTCATCTTTAGCTATCTTGTCTGAGACAAAGACACCATGCTAGTTTCTGGTTGCTTATCTGATCATCTTCAGCTATCTTGTCTTAGACAAAGACACCATGCTAGTTTCTGGTTGCTTATCTGACCATCTTCAGCTATCTTGTCTTAGACAAAGACACCATGCTAGTTTCTGGTTGCTTATCTGATCATCTTCAGCTATCTTGTCTGAGACAAAGACACCATGCTAGTTTCTGGTTGCTTATCTGATCATCTTTAGCTATCTTGTCTTAGACAAAGACACCATGCTAGTTTCTGGTTGCTTATCTGATCATCTTCAGCTATCTTGTCTTAGACAAAGACACCATGCTAGTTTCTGGTTGCTTATCTGATCATCTTCAGCTATCTTGTCTTAGACAAAGACACCATGCTAGTTTCTGGTTGCTTATCTGATCATCTTCAGCTATCTTGTCTGAGACAAAGACACCATGCTAGTTTCTTGTTGCTTATCTGATCATCTTCAGCTATCTTGTCTTAGACAAAGACACCATGCTAGTTTCTGGTTGCTTATCTGATCATCTTCAGCTATCTTGTCTTAGACAAAGACACCATGCTAGTTTCTGGTAGCTTATCTGATCATCTTCAGCTATCTTGTCTTAGACAAAGACATCATGCTAGTTTCTGGTTGCTTATCTGATCATCTTCAGCTATCTTGTCTTAGACAAAGACATCATGCTAGTTTATGGTTGCTTATCTGATCATCTTCAGCTATCTTGTCTTAGACAAAGACATCATGCTAGTTTCTGGTTGCTTATCTGATCATCTTCAGCTATCTTGTCTTAGACAAAGACATCATGCTAGTTTCTGGTTGCTTATCTGATCATCTTCAGCTATCTTGTCTTAGACAAAGACATCATGCTAGTTTCTGGTTGCTTATCTGATCATCTTCAGCTATCTTGTCTTAGACAAAGACATCATGCTAGTTTCTGGTTGCTTATCTGATCATCTTCAGCTATCTTGTCTTAGACAAAGACATCATGCTAGTTTCTGGTTGCTTATCTGATCATCTTCAGCTATCTTGTCTTAGACAAAGACATCATGCTAGTTTCTGGTTGCTTATCTGATCATCTTCAGCTATCTTGTCTGAGACAAAGACACCATGCTAGTTTCTGGTTGCTTATCTGATCATCTTTAGCTATCTTGTCTTAGACAAAGACACCATGCTAGTTTCTGGTTGCTTATCTGATCATCTTCAGCTATCTTGTCTTAGACAAAGACACCATGCTAGTTTCTGGTTGCTTATCTGATCATCTTCAGCTATCTTGTCTTAGACAAAGACACCATGCTAGTTTCTGGTTGCTTATCTGATCATCTTCAGCTATCTTGTCTGAGACAAAGACACCATGCTAGTTTCTTGTTGCTTATCTGATCATCTTCAGCTATCTTGTCTTAGACAAAGACACCATGCTAGTTTCTGGTTGCTTATCTGATCATCTTCAGCTATCTTGTCTTAGACAAAGACACCATGCTAGTTTCTGGTAGCTTATCTGATCATCTTCAGCTATCTTGTCTTAGACAAAGACATCATGCTAGTTTCTGGTTGCTTATCTGATCATCTTCAGCTATCTTGTCTTAGACAAAGACATCATGCTAGTTTCTGGTTGCTTATCTGATCATCTTCAGCTATCTTGTCTTAGACAAAGACATCATGCTAGTTTCTGGTTGCTTATCTGATCATCTTCAGCTATCTTGTCTTAGACAAAGACATCATGCTAGTTTCTGGTTGCTTATCTGATCATCTTCAGCTATCTTGTCTTAGACAAAGACATCATGCTAGTTTCTGGTTGCTTATCTGATCATCTTCAGCTATCTTGTCTTAGACAAAGACACCATGCTAGTTTCTGGTTGCTTATCTGATCATCTTCAGCTATCTTGTCTTAGACAAAGACACCATGCTAGTTTCTGGTTGCTTATCTGATCATCTTTAGCTATCTTGTCTTAGACAAAGACACCATGCTAGTTTCTGGTTACTTATCTGATCATCTTTAGCTATCTTGTCTGAGACAAAGACACCATGCTAGTTTCTGGTTGCTTATCTGATCATCTTCAGCTATCTTGTCTGAGACAAATACACCATGCTAGTTTCTGGTTACTTATCTGATCATCTTCAGCTATCTTGTCTGAGACAAAGACATCATGCTAGTTTCTGGTTGCTTATCTGATCATCTTCAGCTATCTTGTCTGAGACAAAGACACCATGCTAGTTTCTGGTAGCTTATCTGATCATCTTCAGCTATCTTGTCTGAGACAAAGACACCATGCTAGTTTCTGGTAGCTTATCTGATCATCTTCAGCTATCTTGTCTGAGACAAAGACACCATGCTAGTTTCTGGTAGCTTATCTGATCATCTTCAGCTATCTTGTCTTAGACAAAGACATCATGCTAGTTTCTGGTTGCTTATCTGATCATCTTCAGCTATCTTGTCTTAGACAAAGACATCATGCTAGTTTCTGGTTGCTTATCTGATCATCTTCAGCTATCTTGTCTGAGACAAAGACATCATGCTAGTTTCTGGTTACTTATCTGATCATCTTTAGCTATCTTGTCTGAGACAAAGACACCATGCTAGTTTCTGGTAGCTTATCTGATCATCTTCAGCTATCTTGTCTGAGACAAAGACATCATGCTAGTTTCTGGTAGCTTATCTGATCATCTTCAGCTATCTTGTCTGAGACAAAGACACCATGCTAGTTTCTGGTAGCTTATCTGATCATCTTTAGCTATCTTGTCTGAGACAAAGACACCATGCTAGTTTCTGGTTGCTTATCTGATCATGTTCAGCTATCTTGTCTGAGACAAAGACACCATGCTAGTTTCTGGTTGCTTATCTGATCATCTTTAGCTATCTTGTCTGAGACAAAGACACCATGCTAGTTTCTGGTAGCTTATCTGATCATCTTCAGCTATCTTGTCTTAGACAAAGACACCATGCTAGTTTCTGGTTGCTTATCTGATCATCTTCAGCTATCTTGTCTGAGACAAAGACACCATGCTAGTTTCTGGTTGCTTATCTGATCATCTTTAGCTATCTTGTCTTAGACAAAAACATCATGCTAGTTTCTGGTAGCTTATCTAGTCAACTTTAGCTATCTTGTCTGAGACAAAGACATCATGCTAGTTTCTGGTTACTTATCTGATCATGTTCAGCTATCTTGTCTGAGACAAAGACACCATGCTAGTTTCTGGTAGCTTATCTAGTCATCTTTAGCTATCTTGTCTGAGACAAAGACACCATGCTAGTTTCTGGTTGCTTATCTGATCATCTTCAGCTATCTTGTCTGAGACAAAGACATCATGCTAGTTTCTGGTAGCTTATCTGATCATCTTCAGCTATCTTGTCTGAGACAAAGACACCATGCTAGTTTCTGGTAGCTTATCTGATCATCTTCAGCTATCTTGTCTTAGACTAAAACACCATGCTAGTTTCTGGTTGCTTATCTGATCATCTTCAGCTATCTTGTCTGAGACAAAGACACCATGCTAGTTTCTGGTTGCTTATCTGATCATCTTTAGCTATCTTGTCTTAGACAAAGACACCATGCTAGTTTCTGGTTGCTTATCTGATCATCTTCAGCTATCTTGTCTTAGACAAAGACACCATGCTAGTTTCTGGTTGCTTATCTGATCATCTTCAGCTATCTTGTCTGAGACAAAGACACCATGCTAGTTTCTGGTTGCTTATCTGATCATCTTTAGCTATCTTGTCTGAGACAAAAACATCATGCTAGTTTCTGGTAGCTTATCTAGTCAACTTTAGCTATCTTGTCTGAGACAAAGACATCATGCTAGTTTCTGGTTACTTATCTGATCATGTTCAGCTATCTTGTCTGAGACAAAGACACCATGCTAGTTTCTGGTAGCTTATCTAGTCATCTTTAGCTATCTTGTCTGAGACAAAGACACCATGCTAGTTTCTGGTTGCTTATCTGATCATCTTCAGCTATCTTGTCTGAGACAAAGACATCATGCTAGTTTCTGGTTACTTATCTGATCATGTTCAGCTATCTTGTCTGAGACAAAGACACCATGCTAGTTTCTGGTAGCTTATCTAGTCATCTTTAGCTATCTTGTCTGAGACAAAGACACCATGCTAGTTTCTGGTTGCTTATCTGATCATCTTCAGCTATCTTGTCTGAGACAAAGACACCATGCTAGTTTCTGGTTGCTTATCTAGTCATCTTTAGCTATCTTGTCTGAGACAAAGACACCATGCTAGTTTCTGGTTACTTATCTGATCATGTTCAGCTATCTTGTCTGAGACAAAGACACCATGCTAGTTTCTGGTTGCTTATCTAGTCATCTTTAGCTATCTTGTCTGAGACAAAGACACCATGCTAGTTTCTGGTTGCTTATCTGATCATCTTCAGCTATCTTGTCTTAGACAAAGACACCATGCTAGTTTCTGGTTGCTTATCTGACCATCTTCAGCTATCTTGTCTTAGACAAAGACACCATGCTAGTTTCTGGTTGCTTATCTGATCATCTTCAGCTATCTTGTCTGAGACAAAGACACCATGCTAGTTTCTGGTTGCTTATCTGATCATCTTTAGCTATCTTGTCTTAGACAAAGACACCATGCTAGTTTCTGGTTGCTTATCTGATCATCTTCAGCTATCTTGTCTTAGACAAAGACACCATGCTAGTTTCTGGTTGCTTATCTGATCATCTTCAGCTATCTTGTCTTAGACAAAGACACCATGCTAGTTTCTGGTTGCTTATCTGATCATCTTCAGCTATCTTGTCTGAGACAAAGACACCATGCTAGTTTCTTGTTGCTTATCTGATCATCTTCAGCTATCTTGTCTTAGACAAAGACACCATGCTAGTTTCTGGTTGCTTATCTGATCATCTTCAGCTATCTTGTCTTAGACAAAGACACCATGCTAGTTTCTGGTAGCTTATCTGATCATCTTCAGCTATCTTGTCTTAGACAAAGACATCATGCTAGTTTCTGGTTGCTTATCTGATCATCTTCAGCTATCTTGTCTTAGACAAAGACATCATGCTAGTTTCTGGTTGCTTATCTGATCATCTTCAGCTATCTTGTCTTAGACAAAGACATCATGCTAGTTTCTGGTTGCTTATCTGATCATCTTCAGCTATCTTGTCTTAGACAAAGACATCATGCTAGTTTCTGGTTGCTTATCTGATCATCTTCAGCTATCTTGTCTTAGACAAAGACATCATGCTAGTTTCTGGTTGCTTATCTGATCATCTTCAGCTATCTTGTCTTAGACAAAGACATCATGCTAGTTTCTGGTTGCTTATCTGATCATCTTCAGCTATCTTGTCTTAGACAAAGACATCATGCTAGTTTCTGGTTGCTTATCTGATCATCTTCAGCTATCTTGTCTTAGACAAAGACACCATGCTAGTTTCTGGTTGCTTATCTGATCATCTTCAGCTATCTTGTCTTAGACAAAGACACCATGCTAGTTTCTGGTTGCTTATCTGATCATCTTCAGCTATCTTGTCTGAGACAAAGACACCATGCTAGTTTCTTGTTGCTTATCTGATCATCTTCAGCTATCTTGTCTGAGACAAAGACATCATGCTAGTTTCTGGTTGCTTATCTGATCATCTTCAGCTATCTTGTCTGAGACAAAGACACCATGCTAGTTTCTGGTAGCTTATCTGATCATCTTCAGCTATCTTGTCTGAGACAAAGACACCATGCTAGTTTCTGGTAGCTTATCTGATCATCTTCAGCTATCTTGTCTGAGACAAAGACACCATGCTAGTTTCTGGTAGCTTATCTGATCATCTTCAGCTATCTTGTCTTAGACAAAGACATCATGCTAGTTTCTGGTTGCTTATCTGATCATCTTCAGCTATCTTGTCTTAGACAAAGACATCATGCTAGTTTCTGGTTGCTTATCTGATCATCTTCAGCTATCTTGTCTGAGACAAAGACATCATGCTAGTTTCTGGTTACTTATCTGATCATCTTTAGCTATCTTGTCTGAGACAAAGACACCATGCTAGTTTCTGGTAGCTTATCTGATCATCTTCAGCTATCTTGTCTGAGACAAAGACATCATGCTAGTTTCTGGTAGCTTATCTGATCATCTTCAGCTATCTTGTCTGAGACAAAGACACCATGCTAGTTTCTGGTAGCTTATCTGATCATCTTTAGCTATCTTGTCTGAGACAAAGACACCATGCTAGTTTCTGGTTGCTTATCTGATCATGTTCAGCTATCTTGTCTGAGACAAAGACACCATGCTAGTTTCTGGTTGCTTATCTGATCATCTTTAGCTATCTTGTCTGAGACAAAGACACCATGCTAGTTTCTGGTAGCTTATCTGATCATCTTCAGCTATCTTGTCTTAGACAAAGACACCATGCTAGTTTCTGGTTGCTTATCTGATCATCTTCAGCTATCTTGTCTGAGACAAAGACACCATGCTAGTTTCTGGTTGCTTATCTGATCATCTTTAGCTATCTTGTCTGAGACAAAAAACATCATGCTAGTTTCTGGTAGCTTATCTAGTCAACTTTAGCTATCTTGTCTGAGACAAAGACATCATGCTAGTTTCTGGTTACTTATCTGATCATGTTCAGCTATCTTGTCTGAGACAAAGACACCATGCTAGTTTCTGGTAGCTTATCTAGTCATCTTTAGCTATCTTGTCTGAGACAAAGACACCATGCTAGTTTCTGGTTGCTTATCTGATCATCTTCAGCTATCTTGTCTTAGACAAAAACACCATGCTAGTTTCTGGTTGCTTATCTGATCATCTTCAGCTATCTTGTCTGAGACAAAGACACCATGCTAGTTTCTGGTTGCTTATCTGATCATCTTTAGCTATCTTGTCTGAGACAAAGACACCATGCTAGTTTCTGGTAGCTTATCTGATCATCTTCAGCTATCTTGTCTTAGACAAAGACACCATGCTAGTTTCTGGTTGCTTATCTGATCATCTTCAGCTATCTTGTCTGAGACAAAGACACCATGCTAGTTTGTGGTTGCTTATCTGATCATCTTTAGCTATCTTGTCTGAGACAAAAACATCATGCTAGTTTCTGGTAGCTTATCTAGTCAACTTTAGCTATCTTGTCTGAGACAAAGACATCATGCTAGTTTCTGGTTACTTATCTGATCATGTTCAGCTATCTTGTCTGAGACAAAGACACCATGCTAGTTTCTGGTAGCTTATCTAGTCATCTTTAGCTATCTTGTCTGAGACAAAGACACCATGCTAGTTTCTGGTTGCTTATCTGATCATCTTCAGCTATCTTGTCTGAGACAAAGACATCATGCTAGTTTCTGGTTACTTATCTGATCATGTTCAGCTATCTTGTCTGAGACAAAGACACCATGCTAGTTTCTGGTAGCTTATCTAGTCATCTTTAGCTATCTTGTCTGAGACAAAGACACCATGCTAGTTTCTGGTTGCTTATCTGATCATCTTCAGCTATCTTGTCTGAGACAAAGACACCATGCTAGTTTCTGGTTGCTTATCTAGTCATCTTTAGCTATCTTGTCTGAGACAAAGACACCATGCTAGTTTCTGGTTACTTATCTGATCATGTTCAGCTATCTTGTCTGAGACAAAGACACCATGCTAGTTTCTGGTTGCTTATCTAGTCATCTTTAGCTATTTTGTCTGAGACAAAGACACCATGCTAGTTTCTGGTTGCTTATCTGATCATCTTCAGCTATCTTGTCTTAGACAAAGACACCATGCTAGTTTCTGGTTGCTTATCTGACCATCTTCAGCTATCTTGTCTTAGACAAAGACACCATGCTAGTTTCTGGTTGCTTATCTGATCATCTTCAGCTATCTTGTCTGAGACAAAGACACCATGCTAGTTTCTGGTTGCTTATCTGATCATCTTTAGCTATCTTGTCTTAGACAAAGACACCATGCTAGTTTCTGGTTGCTTATCTGATCATCTTCAGCTATCTTGTCTTAGACAAAGACACCATGCTATTTTCTGGTTGCTTATCTGATCATCTTCAGCTATCTTGTCTTAGACAAAGACACCATGCTAGTTTCTGGTTGCTTATCTGATCATCTTCAGCTATCTTGTCTGAGACAAAGACACCATGCTAGTTTCTTGTTGCTTATCTGATCATCTTCAGCTATCTTGTCTTAGACAAAGACACCATGCTAGTTTCTGGTTGCTTATCTGATCATCTTCAGCTATCTTGTCTTAGACAAAGACACCATGCTAGTTTCTGGTAGCTTATCTGATCATCTTCAGCTATCTTGTCTTAGACAAAGACATCATGCTAGTTTCTGGTTGCTTATCTGATCATCTCCAGCTATCTTGTCTGAGACAAAGACATCATGCTAGTTTCTGGTTGCTTATCTGATCATCTTCAGCTATCTTGTCTGAGACAAAGACACCATGCTAGTTTCTGGTTGCTTATCTGATCATCTTCAGCTATCTTGTCTAAGACAAAGACATCATGCTAGTTTCTGGTAGCTTATCTGATCATCTTCAGCTATCTTGTCTTAGACAAAGACACCATGCTAGTTTCTGGTTGCTTATCTGATCATCTTCAGCTATCTTGTCTGAGACAAAGACATCATGCTAGTTTCTGGTAGCTTATCTGATCATCTTCAGCTATCTTGTCTGAGACAAAGACATCATGCTAGTTTCTGGTTGCTTATCTGATCATCTTCAGCTATCTTGTCTGAGACAAAGACACCATGCTAGTTTCTGGTAGCTTATCTGATCATCTTCAGCTATCTTGTCTGAGACAAAGACACCATGCTAGTTTCTGGTTGCTTATCTGATCATCTTCAGCTATCTTGTCTGAGACAAAGACACCATGCTAGTTTCTGGTTGCTTATCTGATCATCTTCAGCTATCTTGTCTGAGACAAAGACACCATGCTAGTTTCTGGTTACTTATCTGATCATCTTCAGCTATCTTGTCTGAGACAAAGACACCATGCTAGTTTCTGGTTACTTATCTGATCATCTTCAGCTATCTTGTCTGAGACAAAGACACCATGCTAGTTTCTGGTTGCTTATCTGATCATCTTCAGCTATCTTGTCTGAGACAAAGACACCATGCTAGTTTCTGGTTGCTTATCTGATCATCTTCAGCTATCTTGTCTGAGACAAAGACATCATGCTAGTTTCTGGTAGCTTATCTGATCATCTTCAGCTATCTTGTCTTAGACAAAGACACCATGCTAGTTTCTGGTTGCTTATCTGATCATCTTCAGCTATCTTGTCTGAGGCAAAGACATCATGCTAGTTTCTGGTAGCTTATCTGATCATCTTCAGCTATCTTGTCTGAGACAAAGACATCATGCTAGTTTCTGGTTGCTTATCTGATCATCTTCAGCTATCTTGTCTGAGACAAAGACACCATGCTAGTTTCTGGTAGCTTATCTGATCATCTTCAGCTATCTTGTCTGAGACAAAGACACCATGCTAGTTTCTGGTTGCTTATCTGATCATCTTCAGCTATCTTGTCTGAGACAAAGACACCATGCTAGTTTCTGGTTAATTATCTGATCATCTTCAGCTATCTTGTCTGAGACAAAGACACCATGCTAGTTTCTGGTTACTTATCTGATCATCTTCAGCTATCTTGTCTGAGACAAAGACACCATGCTAGTTTCTGGTTGCTTATCTGATCATCTTCACCTATCTTGTCTGAGACAAAGACACCATGCTAGTTTCTGGTTACTTATCTGATCATCTTCAGCTATCTTGTCTGAGACAAAGACACCATGCTAGTTTCTGGTTACTTATCTGATCATCTTCAGCTATCTTGTCTGAGACAAAGACACCATGCTAGTTTCTGGTTGCTTATCTGATCATCTTCAGCTATCTTGTCTGAGACAAAGACATCATGCTAGTTTCTGGTAGCTTATCTGATCATCTTCAGCTATCTTGTCTTAGACAAAGACACCATGCTAGTTTCTGGTTGCTTATCTGATCATCTTCAGCTATCTTGTCTGAGACAAAGACATCATGCTAGTTTCTGGTTAGGGTTAGGGTTAGGGTTAGGGTTAGGGTTAGGGTTTCTGGTATCTTGTCTTAGAGAGGAAAAAAGAAAAGTAAAACATATTTTTTTTAAAATGTGCTGCAATTATTTGAGAATTGACTTTAATGTTTTAGCTGCTACACAAGTGTTCAGTATTGGGGAGCCAGTCAGCCAATCAGTCAGTCAGTCAGCCAGTCAGCTGACTGGGGAGGGGGGGGGAGGGGGGGGGGGGGTTGAAGTTGTTTTAGAGCCATCTCGAGGCTTGTAGTTTCAACAATGGTATAACCAAGATCTAGCCTCGTGATAACTGTACTGTATACATTACAGTGCAATTCTGATTACAGCACCACCAAGGAGGCTGATTGGCTGATTGCAGTATCACCAAGGAGGCTGATTGGCTGATTACAGTACCACCAAGGAGTCTGATTGGCTATCTGTGCTGAGCTCACACCTTGTAAATCTGCCCACCTGACCTGACTCTACATAATGGGAAGTTTAGATTTTTTTCTGCTTTCTTTTTGGTTTCAATTTTAATAAAAAAAAAAAAGTTAAATAATATATCTGTCCCGCTATTTGATATTTTATGTTGTGTGTGTGTCTGTGTGTGTGTGTGTGTGTGTGTGTGTGTGTGTCTGTGTGTGTGTGTGTGTGTGCGTGCATGCGTGCGTGCGTGCGTGCGTCTGTCTGTCTGTCTGTCTGTCTCTGTGTGTGTGTGTGTGTGTGTGTGTGTGTGTGTGTGTGTGTGTGCGTGTATCCTTGGTAGTATGTATGTGTGTGTGTGTGTGTGTGTGTGTGTGTGTGTGTATAACATCACACCACTAGAGGGCAGTATACAGCCACGGTTAGTGTGAGAGAAGTTCACTACGCACTCAAAATAACAGCCAAGTTTCCAGTTAGATTAGTCGTATGTACAGGATACGCCTGGCATAGATCGTCCAATGAAATGCTTCCTTACAAGTTCCATTTCAACAATGAACAATCAATAAGACATAGTGCAGAAGAGTGCAGAAAACACAGAGAGAGAGAGGAGATAGAGAGAGGGGATAGAGAGGGGAAATGGAGAGAGGGGGGATAGAGAGAGGAGATAGAGAGAGGAGATAGAGAGGGAAGATAGAGAGAGGGGGATAGAGAGATAGAGAGAGGGGGATAGAGAGATAGAGAGAGGGGATAGATGGGAGAGATAGAGAGAGGTGAGATAGAGAGAGGAGATAGAGGGGAGAGATATAGAGAGGGGAGATAGAGAGAGGGGAGATAGAGAGAGGTGGGATAGAGGGGAGAGATATAGAGAGGGGAGATGGAGAGGGGAAATAGAGAGAGGAGAGAGAAGGGAGAGAGAGGAGATAGAGGGGAGAGATATAGAGAGGGGAGATAGAGAGAGGAGATAGAGGGGAGATAGAGAGAGGTGGGGATAGAGAGAGAAGAGATGGAGAGAGATGGGAGAGAGAGGAGATAGAGGGGAGATAGAGAGAGGTGGGGATAGAGAGAGGGGAGATGGAGAGAGAGGGGAGAGAGAGGAGATAGAGGGGAGATAGAGAGAGGTGGGGATAGAGAGAGGGGAGATAGAGAGAGGTGGGGATAGAGAGAGGTGAGATAGGGAGAGAGAGATAGATGAGATAGGGAGAGAGAAGATAGAGAAGAATTCACAAAATGGGACAAACACCAAATTGAGACTCTGCATTCAGAATTTTGCAAAAATATCCTCCGTGTACAACGTAAAACGTAAAACACAATGCAGAATTAGGCCGATACCCGCTAATTATCGAAATCCAGAAAAGAGCTGTTAAATTCTACAACCACCTTTAAAGGAAGCGATTCCCAAACCTTCCATAACAAAGCCATCACCTACAGAGAGATGAACCTGGAGAAGAGTCCCCTAAGCAAGCTGGTCCTGGGGCTCTGTTCACAAACACAAACACACCCTACAGAGCCCCAGGACAGCAGCACAATTAG
>NC_143023.1:2300000-2302500 GCF_057628025.1 Oncorhynchus mykiss
CCAGGATTAACATTGTGATGCTAACAGTGATGCTAACAGGATAGATGAACAAACCAGGATTAACACTGTGATGCTAGCAGGATAGATGAATGAACCAGGATTAACATTGTGATGCTAACTGTGATGCTAACAGGATATATGAACAAACCAGGATTAACACTGTGATGCTAACAGGATAGATGAATAAACCAGGATTAACATTGTGATGCTAACTGTGATGCTAACAGGATAGATGAACAAACCAGGATTAACATTGTGATGCTAACAGTGATGCTAACAGGATAGATGAACAAACCAGGATTAACACTGTGATGCTAGCAGGATAGATGAATAAACCAGGATTAACATTGTGATGCTAACTGTGATGCTAACAGGATATATGAACAAACCAGGATTAACACTGTGATGCTAACAGGATAGATGAACAAACCAGGATTAACACTGTGATGCTAACTGTGATGCTAACAGGATAGATGAACAAACCAGGATTAACATTGTGATGCTAACAGTGATGCTAACAGGATAGATGAACAAACCAGGATTAACACTGTGATGCTAGCAGGATAGATGAATAAACCAGGATTAACATTGTGATGCTAACTGTGATGCTAACAGGATATATGAACAAACCAGGATTAACACTGTGATGCTAACAGGATAGATGAACAAACCAGGATTAACACTGTGATGCTAACTGTGATGCTAACAGGATAGATGAACAAACCAGGATTAACAATGTGATGCTAACAGGATAGATGAACAAACCAGGATTAACATTGTGATGCTAACTGTGATGCTAACAGGATAGATGAACAAACCAGAATTAACATTGTGATGCTAACTGTGATGCTAACAGGATAGATGAACAAACCAGGATTAACACTGTGATGCTAACTGTGATGCTAACAGGATAGATGAACAAACCAGGATTAACATTGTGATGCTAACTGTGATGCTAACAGGATAGATGAACAAACCAGAATTAACATTGTGATGCTAACTGTGATGCTAACAGGATAGATGAACAAACCAGGATTAACACTGTGATGCTAACAGGATAGATGAACAAACCAGGATTAACATTGTGATGCTAACAGGATAGATGAACAAACCAGGAATGACACTGTGATGCTAACATGATAGATGAACAAACCAGGATTTTAACACTGTGATGCTAACTGTGATGCTAACTGTGATGCTAACAGGATAGATGAACAAGCCAGGAATGACACTGTGATGCTAACTGTGATGCTAACAGGATAAGAAACTGGCATCAAAACGTCTATTGTATGTGCTGGTTTCATTTCTCTAATATGTCAAGAAAGTCAGACATACAACCATCTTTTCCAGAGTCTTTGTCAGGAGTTTCCCAAGCACTAGAACTGAGATATCGAGATAAGGGAGAGGGAACGAGAGAGAGAGAGAGAAATGGTGAGCAAGAGAGAGAAATGGTAAGAGAGAGAGAGAGAGAGAGAGAGAGAGAGAGACAGAGAGTGAGAGATAAATGGTGAGAGAGCAAGAGAAATGGAGAGAGAGATAGAAGTGGTAAGAGAGAAAGAGAGAGAGAGAGAAAAATGGTAAGAGAGAAAGAGAGAGAGAGAGAGAAAAATGGTAAGAGAGAAAGAGAGATAAATGGTGTGAGAGAGAGACAGAGAGAGAGACAGAGAGAGAGAGAGAGAGAGAGACAGAGAGAAAAATGGTGAGAGAGAGAGAGAGAGAAATGGTGTGAGAGAGACAGAGAGAGAGACAGAGAGAGAGAGAGAGAGAGACAGAGAGAGAAAAATGGTGAGAGAGAGAGAAAGAGAGCGAGAACAAAATAGAGAAAAGGTGACAGAGAGAAAGAGGGTGATCGCTACAGCGTCACGGAAACCATTAACACTTTTACAGTTTGTAAACCAAATAACCACATCTTGTTGTAACGCATCGATGGAACAACAGAACTCATGAAAACCCAGCGGGTTATCTGGGCCTAAATACAGGTGATGTAACTGTGCTATTAAAGGGTTTAACTGACTGTATTAAACAGCTTAGACACAGAACAGGAGTGTGTGTGTGTGTGTGTGTGTGTGTGTGTGTGTGTGTGTGTGTGTGTGTGTGTGTGTGTGTGTGTGTGTGTGTTTCAGGTTGGATTTGTCAGTACAGGGAAGTACATGTTTGTCTCTGTTCATGTCTTCGGCTGTGTGAAGGAAAAGAGGCCAACTGGACCTATCACAGTCCAGTACCCTGAAACCGCCCAGCCAACTCTGGTCCTGGATAACCAACCCTGACCCCATCCCCGGCACAGGCCATCTTATTCCTAGCCCCGGCCGGCCAACCAACCCTGGCCAACCAACCCTGACCCTGGCCAACCAACCCTGGCCAACAAACCCTGACCCTGGCCAACCAACCCTGACCAACCAACCCTGACCAACCAACCCTGGCCAACCAACCCTGGCCAACCAACCCTGACCCTGGCCAACCAACCCTGGCCAACCAACCCTGACCCTGGCCAACCAACCCT
>NC_143023.1:2310000-2322500 GCF_057628025.1 Oncorhynchus mykiss
TTTATTGTCAAACTGACATTTCACAAAAACAAAGTGGTGTGTGTCTTAGTCATGTGTGTCTTAGTCATGAGTGAGCCAGCTAGCTGTGTCGGTCGACGACATCTGGTCTTTATTAGAGTCTGTCACGCGGAGGAGCAGTGTCTTCATCTCAGACCAGTGTAGTACAGCTCACCCCTGTACGGCTGACCCGGGATTTGAACCCGGCGTTCACAACAATACGTCTCCTTAATGAAGGTGTCGTGCGGTCTTATCCACAGGCCGACCGTAACTAGCTTGGCCCGTGACAGCAGCACTTCAGATGTCCTCCAGAGGAAGTTGCGTCCTAAGCACGGTACTGCAGTGTGGGGTTGGACTAATCTCAGAGCCATGAACCAGATCTAGCGTATGATGGCTAACTAACAGTTCTGAGTTGGCCCATAAACAGTTAGCTAGTTAGTTCTACACATTAGTTACACCCCCCACTACTACACAGTCCCAGGGTAATGTAGTGTAGACTTGGCCCATAGGGACAACACCACCCCCACTACTATACAGTCCCAGGGTAATGTAGTGTAGACTTGGCCCACAGGGACAACACCACCCCCCACTACTATACAGTCCCAGGGTAATGTAGTGTAGAGTTGGCCCACAGGGACAACACCACCCCCACTACTATACAGTCCCAGGGTAATGTAGTGTAGAGTTGGCCCACAGGGACAACACCACCCCACTACTATACAGTCCCAGGGTAATGTAGTGTCGACTTGGCCCACAGGGACAACACCACCCCCACTACTATGCAGTCCCAGGGTAATGCCCCAGGGATTTTTAAAAGTAGAAGTTCAAATTGTTTGGGTACAGACCTGAATAGTAGGACAGAACTCTGCAGGCTATCTTTGCAGTAGATTGCAACACCGCCCCCTTTGGCAGTTCTATCTTGTCGGAAAATGTTGTAGTTTGGGATGAAAATTTCAAAATGTTGGTAGTCTTCCTAAGCCAGGATTCAGACACAGCTAGAACATCCGGGTTGGCAGAGTGTGCTAAAGCAGTGAATAGAACAAACTTAGGGAGGAGGCTTCTAATGTTAACATGCATGAAACCAAGGCTATTACAGTTACAGAAGTCATCAAAAGAGAGCGCCTGGGAATAGGAGTGGAGCTAGGCACTGCAGGGCCTGGATTCACCTCTACATCGCCAGAGGAACAGAGGAGCTGTAGGATAAGGGTACGGCTAAAAGCTATAAGAATTGGTCGTCTAGGAAGTCTGGAACAGAGAGTAAAAGGAAGTTTCTGGGGGCGATAAAATAGCTTCAAGGTATGAAGTACAGACAAAGGTATGGTAGGATGTGAATACAGTGGAGGTAAACCTAGGTATTGAGTGATGAAGAGAGAGATATTGTCTCTAGAAACATCATTGAAACCAGGAGATGTCATCGCATGTGTGGGGGTGGAACTAATAGGTTGGATAATGTATAGTGAGCAGGACTAGAGGCTCTACAGTGAAATAAGCCAATAAACACTAACCAGAACAGCAATGGACAAGGCATATTGACATTAAGTTGAGAAATGCTTAGTCGAGTGACCAAAAGGGTACAGTGAGTAGTGAGTTTGGTTAACCCCACCCCTCGTGGTCTAGATTGTAATGGTAAAGTTGCATCCTTGTACAGTCGTGGTCTAGATTGTAATGGTAAAGTAGCATCCTTGGACAGTCGTGGTCTAGCTTGTAATGGTAAAGTGCATCCCTGGAGAGTCGTGCTCTAGATTGTAATGGTAAAGTTGCATCCTTGGACAGTCGTGGTCTAGATTGTAATGGTAAAGTTGCATCCTTGTACAGTTCGTGGTCTAGATTGTAATGGTAAAGTTGCATCCTTGGACAGTCGTGGTCTAGCTTGTAATGGTAACGGTGCATCCCTGGAGAGTCGTGCTCTAGATTGTAATGGTAAAGTTGCATCCTTGGACAGTCGTGGTCTAGATTGTAATGGTAAAGGTGCATCCTGGACAGTCGGTTGTCTAGATTGTAATGGTAAAGTTGCATCCTTGGACAGTCGTGGTCTAGATTGTAATTTTAAAGTTGCATCCCTGGACAGTCGTGGTCTAGATTGTAATGGTAAAGTTGCATCCTTGGACAGTCGTGGTCTAGATTGTAATTTTAAAGGTGCATCCCTGGACAGTCGTGGTCTAGATTGTAATGGTAAAGTTGCATCCTTGGACAGTCGTGGTCTAGATTGTAATTTTAAAGTTGCATCCCTGGACAGTCGTGGTCTAGATTGTAATGGTAAAGTGCATCCTGGACAGTCGTGTCTAGATTGTAATTTTAAAGGTTGCATCCCTGACAGTCGTGGGTCTAGATTGTAATTTTAAAGTTGCATCCCTGGACAGTCGTGCTCTAGATTGTAATGGTAAAGGTTGCATCCTGGACAGTCGTGCTCTAGATTGTAATTTTAAAGTTGCATCCCTGGACAGTCGTGGTCTAGATTGTAATGGTAAAGTTGCATCCCTGGACAGTCGTGCTCTAGATTGTATAAAGGTGCATCCCTGGACAGTCGTGCTCTAGATTGTATTTTAAAGTTGCATCCCTGGACAGTCGTGGTCTAGATTGTAATGGTAAAGGTGCATCCCTGGACAGTCGTGCTCTAGATTGTAATTTTAAAGTTGCATCCCTGGACAGTCCGTGGTCTAGATTGTAATGGTAAAGTTGCATCCTTGGACAGTCGTGCTCTAGATTGTAATTTTAAAGTTGCATCCCTGGACAGTCGTGGTCTAGATTGTAATGGTAAAGTTGCATCCTTGGACAGTCGTGCTCTAGATTGTAATTTTAAAGTTGCATCCCTGGACAGTCGTGATCTAGCTTGTAATGGTAAAGTTGCATCCTTGGACAGTCGTGCTCTAGATTGTAATTTTAAAGGTGCATCCCTGGACAGTCGTGGTCTAGATTGTAATTTTAAAGTTGCATCCCTGGACAGTCGTGCTCTAGATTGTAATGGTAAAGTTGCATCCCTGGACAGTCGTGCTCTAGATTGTAATTTTAAAGTTGCATCCCTGGACAGTCGTGATCTAGATTGTAATGGTAAAGGTGCATCCCTGGACAGTCGTGGTCTAGAGTGTAATGGTAAAGGTGCATCCTTGGACAGTCGTGGTCTAGATTGTAATGGTAAAGGTGCATCCCTGGACAGTCGTGGTCTAGATTGTAATGGTAAAGGTGCATCCCTGGACAGTCGTGGTCTAGATTGTAATGGTAAAGGTGCATCCCTGGACAGTCGTGGTCTAGATTGTAATGGTAAAGGTGCATCCCTGGAGAGTCGTGCTCTAGATTGTAATGGTAAAGTTGCATCCTTGGACAGTCGTGGTCTAGATTGTAATGGTAAAGTTGCATCCTTGTACAGTCGTGGTCTAGATTGTAATGGTAAAGTTGCATCCTTGGACAGTCGTGGTCTAGCTTGTAATGGTAACGGTGCATCCCTGGAGAGTCGTGCCTCTAGATTGTAATGGTAAAGTTGCATCCTTGGACAGTCGTGGTCTAGATTGTAATGGTAAAGGTGCATCCCTGGACAGTCGTTGTCTAGATTGTAATGGTAAAGTTGCATCCTTGGACAGTCGTGGTCTAGATTGTAATTTTAAAGTTGCATCCCTGGACAGTCGTGGTCTAGATTGTAATGGTAAAGTTGCATCCTTGGACAGTCGTGGTCTAGATTGTAATTTTAAAGGTGCATCCCTGACAGTCGTGGTCTAGATTGTAATGGTAAAGTTGCATCCTTGGACAGTCGTGGTCTAGATTGTAATTTTAAAGTTGCATCCCTGGACAGTCGTGGTCTAGATTGTAATGGTAAAGTTGCATCTTGGACAGTCGTGGTCTAGATTGTAATTTTAAAGGTGCATCCCTGGAACAGTCGTGGTCTAGATTGTAATTTTAAAGTTGCATCCCTGGACAGTCGTGGTCTAGATTGTAATGGTAAAGTTGCATCCCTGGACAGTCGTGCTCTAGATTGTAATTTTAAAGTTGCATCCCTGGACAGTCGTGGTCTAGATTGTAATGGTAAAGTTGCATCCCTGGACAGTCGTGCTCTAGATTGTAATGGTAAAGGTGCATCCCCTGGACAGTCGTGCTCTAGATTGTAATTTTAAAGTTGCATCCCTGGACAGTCGTGGTCTAGATTGTAATGGTAAAGGTGCATCCCTGGACAGTCGTGCTCTAGTTTGTAATTTTAAAGTTGCATCCCTGGACAGTCGTGGTCTAGATTGTAATGGTAAAGTTGCATCCTTGGACAGTCGTGCTCTAGATTGTAATTTTAAAGTTGCATCCCTGGACAGTCGTGGTCTAGATTGTAATGGTAAAGTTGCATCCTTGGACAGTCGTGCTCTAGATTGTAATTTTAAAGTTGCATCCTGGACAGTCGTGATCTAGCTTGTAATGGTAAAGTTGCATCCTTGGACAGTCGTGCTCTAGATTGTAATTTTAAAGGTGCATCCCTGGACAGTCGTGGTCTAGATTGTAATTTTAAAGTTGCATCCCTGGGACAGTCGTGCTCTAGATTGTAATGGTAAAGTTGCATCCCTGACAGTCGTGCTCTAGATTGTAATTTTAAAGTTGCATCCCTGGACAGTCGTGATCTAGATTGTAATGGTAAAGGTGCATCCCTGGACAGTCGTGGTCTAGATTGTAATGGTAAAGGTGCATCCCTTGGACAGTCGTGGTCTAGATTGTAATGGTAAAGGTGCATCCCTGGACAGTCGTGGTCTAGATTGTAATGGTAAAGGTGCATCCCTGGACAGTCGTGGTCTAGATTGTAATGGTAAAGGTGCATCCCTGGACAGTCGTGGTCTAGATTGTAATGGTAAAGTTGCATCCCTGGACAGTCGTGGTCTAGATTGTAATGGTAAAGTTGCATCCCTGGACAGTCGTGCTCTAGATTGTAATTTTAAAAGTTGCATCCCTGGACAGTCGTGGTCTAGATTGTAATGGTAAAGGTGCATCCCTGGACAGTCGTGGTCTAGATTGTAATGGTAAAGGTGCATCCTTGGACAGTCGTGGTCTAGATTGTAATGGTAAAGGTGCATCCCTGGACAGTCGTGGTCTAGATTGTAATGGTAAAGGTGCATCCCTGGACAGTCGTGGTCTAGATTGTAATGGTAAAGGTGCATCCCTGGACAGTCGTGGTCTAGATTGTAATGGTAAAGTTGCATCCCTGGACAGTCGTGGTCTAGATTGTAATGGTAAAGTTGCATCCCTGGACAGTCGTGCTCTAGATTGTAATTTTAAAGTTGCATCCCTGGACAGTCGTGGTCTAGATTGTAATGGTAAAGTTGCATCCCTGGACAGTCGTGCTCTAGATTGTAATGGTAAAGGTGCATCCCCTGGACAGTCGTGGTCTAGATTGTAATGGTAAAGTTGCATCCCTGGACAGTCGTGCTCTAGATTGTAATGGTAAAGGTGCATCCCTGGACAGTCGTGGTCTAGATTGTAATGGTAAAGTTGCATCCCTGGACAGTCGTGCTCTAGATTGTAATGGTAAAGGTGCATCCCTGGACAGTCGTGCTCTAGATTGTAATGCTAAAGTTGGTTAAACCCTTTAAGTAAACTGTTTAAGACACGTCTTCAGGCGACTTTCCGTAACGCAAGACTTCCTGCTCTGACGCACACACACGCTACCCCCCCCCCCCCCCCCCCCCCCCCCCCACACACACACACACACACAAATCTTCACATTACTACAGCCCACAGACACGACAACTGGCCATGCATGACTAACACACAAAGCACTTGACCACAAGTCACCTTCAAGCACCCTGGCAACAATCCCCCCAGTCTGACAGAAAACAGAGAGAAGAGAAGAGGAGGGGAGGGGAGGGGAGAGGGGAGAGGAGAGGAAGAGGAGAGGAGAGGAGAGGAGAGGAGAGGAGAGAGATGAGGGGAGGGGAGGAGAGGGGAGGGGAGGAGAGGGAGAGGAGAGGAGAGGAGAGGAGAGGAGAGGAGAGGAGAGGAGAGGAGAGGAGAGGAGAGGAAAAAGGCCTGAGAGAGCTGATTGTCAGAGGGGAGATGTGAGGGAGGAGTGGTGAAGAGAAACGGAGAGAGAACAGAGAGGCAGTGTCCATTACATACCACAGAAGTGAGATAAAGCCTGTAGTGTGGACAGGGGTCACTGAACTGACCCACACACACACACACACACACACACACACACACACACACACACACACACACACACACACACACACACACACACACCCAGACACATACACAGACACACATAAGTTTAGTTATTTTATCCTCGTGGATAAAATTTTATCCTCCGATTTTCCTTAGCCCCACCCCTAACCCAAATCCTATTTCCCTAACCCCACCCCTAACCCAAATCCTATTTCCCTTACCCCACCCCTAACCAAATCCTATTTCCTAACCCCACCCCTAACCCAAATCCTATTTCCCTAACCCCACCCCTAACCCAAATCCTATTTCCCTAACCCCACCCCTAACCTTAATTATAACCCTAAACATACTGTGGTGTCATGTGATCAGTCTCTCCATACAGTACTGTGGTGTCATGTGATCAGTCTCTCCATACAGTACTGTGGTGTCATGTGATCAGTCTCTCCATACAGTACTGTGGTGTCATGTGATCAGTCTCTCCATACAGTACTGTGGTGTCATGTGATCTCAGTCTCTCCATACAGTACTGTGGTGTCATGTGATCTCAGTCTCTCCATACAGTACTGTGGTGTCATGTGATCAGTCTCTCCATGCAGCACTGTGGTGTCATGTGATCAGTCTCCTCATACAGCACTGTGGTGTCATGTGATCAGTATGATCATGAAGATATTGGCTGTGTAAGTCTGCTTCCCAAATGCAACCCTATTCCCTAAAAAGTGCAATATGGGCCCTGGTAGTGCACTAAGGAATCGGGTGCTATTTGGGAACCATAGTCCATATTTTCATACCAGGAACGATCCTAGTCTGATCTGGAATGTCAGAGAAGCAGGTTCAACCCAGCTGTGAAGGTTCATCGCAGGGCACCATGACACGGGGAATGTCCCAAACTGCACACTGTGTCCTGTGGGCGCTGGTCAGAGGCAGTGCACTGTAAAGGCAATAGGGTGCCGTTTGGGACAGAGTCACTGGTCGGGTCAGCTAACACTAATGATTCTGGACATCGCTTCCACACATACACACACAGGAAGAGGATTAACAGGAAGTGGATTAACAGGAAGTGGATTATCAACATGGAAATGACAGGGCGGGACGACAACAGATCAGCTTCTGCTGACCTATGCAACTCTATTTCCCTCGCCACCTTCTACTTCCAACTCACTCTCTTCCTCTCCCTCTCTCTCCTTCTGGCTGGCTCTACCTCCAACTCTCTCTCTCTCTCTCTCTGTTTCCCTCTGTCTGGCTCTCCTTCCAACTCTCTCTCTCTCTCTGTGTTTCCCTCTGGCTGGCTCTACCTCCAACTCTCTCTCTCTCTCTCTCTCTGTTTCCCTCTGGCTGGCTCTACCTCCAACTCTCTTTCTCTCTCTGTTTCCCTCTGGCTGGCTCTACTTCCAACTCACTCTCTTCCTCTCCCTCTCTCTCTCTTCCTCTCCCTCTCTCTAACACTCCCTCTATCTCTCTTCCTCTCCCTCTCTCAATTCAATTCAATTCAAGGGCTTTATTGGCATGGGAAACATGTGTTAACATTGCCAAAGCAAGTGAGGTAGATAATATATAAAGTGAATATATAAAGTGAAATTAACAATAAAAATTAACAGTAAACCTTATACATACAGAAGTTTCAAAACAATAAAGACATTACAAATGTCATATTATATATATATATATATATATATATACAGTGTTTTAACAATGTACAAATGGTTAAAGGACACAAGATAAAATAAATAAGCATAAATATGGGTTCTTCACTGGTTGCCCTTTTCTCGTGGCAACAGGTCACAAATCTTGCTGCTGTCTCTCTTCCTCTATCTCTCTTCCTCTCCCTCTCTCTAACACTCCCTCTCTCTAACACTCCCTCTCTCTAACACTCCCTCTCTCTAACACTACCTCTCTCTAACACTCCCTCTCTCTAACACTACCTCTCTCTAACACTCCCTCTCTCTAACACTCCCTCTCTCTAACACTCCCTCTCTCTAACACTCCCTCTCTCTCTCTTCCTCTATCTCTCTTCCTCTCCCTCTCTCTAACACTCCCTCTCTCTCTCTTCCTCTATCTCTCTTCCTCTCCCTCTCTTCCTCTATCTCTCTTCCTCTCCCTCTTCTCTAACACTCCCTCTCTCTAACACTCCCTCTCTCTAACACTCCCTCTCTCTAACACTCCCTCTCTCTAACACTCCCTCTCTCTCTCTTCCTCTATCTCTCGTCCTCTCCCTGTCTCTAACACTCCCTCTCTCTAACACTCCCTCTCTCTCTCTTCCTCTATCTCTCTTCCTCTCCCTCTCTTCCTCTATCTCTCTTCCTCTCCCTCTCTCTAACACTCCCTCTCTCTATAGCCAGAAACCGAGTATAGGAGCAGATGTTTTTCCCTGTGTGTTGGATGGTTTCCCCAGCTGAGAGGTGAGGTGCTGCCAGGTGGAGAGGAAGTGTAACATTTGGGTCCGCCAGTTCATTTCCTTTACCTGATCCATAGCCATGTCTTTGTTCCTGCTCCAGACTCTGTTCCAGGTCTGTTCCTCTGCCTGGTTGGTTCTGGGTCTTTGTTCCTGCTCCAGACTCTGTTCCAGGTCTGTTCCTCTGCCTGGTTGGTTCTGGGTCTTTGTTCCTGTTCCAGACTCTGTTCCAGGTCTGTTCCACTGCCTGGTTGGTTCTGAGTCTTTGTTCCTGCTCCAGACTCTGTTCCAGGTCTGTTCCACTGCCTGGTTGGTTCTGGGTCTTTGTTCCTGCTCCAGACTCTGTTCCAGGTCTGTTTCTCTGCCTGGTTGGTTCTGGGTCTTTGTTCCTGCTCCAGACTCTGTTCCAGGTATGTTTCTCTGCCTGGTTGGTTCTGGGTCTTTGTTCCTGCTCCAGACTCTGTTCCAGGTCTGTTTCTCTGCCTGGTTGGTTCTGGGTCTTTGTTCCTGCTCCAGACTCTGTTCCAGGTCTGTTTCTCTGCCTGGTTGGTTCTGGGTCTTTGTTCCTGCTCCAGACTCTGTTCCAGGTCTGTTTCTCTGCCTGGTTGGTTCTGGGTTTGTGTTCCTGTTCCAGACTCTGTTCCAGGTCTGTTTCTCTGCCTGGTTGGTTCTGGGTCTTTGTTCCTGCTCCAGACTCTGTTCCAGGTCTGTTTCTCTGCCTGGTTGGTTCTGGGTCTTTGTTCCTGCTCCAAACTCTGTTCCAGGTCTGTTCCTCTGCCTGGTTGGTTCTGGGTTTGTGTTCCTGTTCCAGACTCTGTTCCAGGTCTGTTTCTCTGCCTGGTTGGTTCTGGGTCTTTGTTCCTGCTCCAGACTCTGTTCCAGGTCTGTTCCTCTGCCTGGTTGGTTCTGGGTTTGTGTTCCTGTTCCAGACTCTGTTCCAGGTCTGTTTCTCTGCCTGGTTGGTTCTGGGTCTTTGTTCCTGCTCCAAACTCTGTTCCAGGTCTGTTCCTCTGCCTGGTTGGTTCTGGGTTTGTGTTCCTGTTCCAGACTCTGTTCCAGGTCTGTTTCTCTGCCTGGTTGGTTCTGGGTCTTTGTTCCTGCTCCAGACTCTGTTCCAGGTCTGTTCCTCTGCCTGGTTGGTTCTGGGTTTGTGTTCCTGTTCCAGACTCTGTTCCAGGTCTGTTTCTCTGCCTGGTTGGTTCTGGGTTTGTGTTCCTACTCCAGACTCTGTTCCAGGTCTGTTCCACTGCCTGGTTGGTTCTGGGTTTGTGTTCCTGTTCCAGACTCTGTTCCAGGTCTGTTTCTCTGCCTGGTTGGTTCTGGGTTTGTGTTCCTGCTCCAGACTCTGTTCCAGGTCTGTTCCACTGCCTGGTTGGTTCTGGGTTTGTGTTCCTGCTCCAGACTCTAGTCCTCCTAGTCATAGACTGTTCTCTCTGATATCGCACAACAAGCGGTACTGGAGCACCAAGTCTGGTACCAAAAGGCTCCTTAACAGCTTCTACCCCCCCCCAGACATAAAACTGCTGAACAACTAATCAAATGGTCATCCAGACATAGTCACTTTACAAATTTCCTCAACTAACCTGTACCCCCGCACATTGACTCGGTACCGCTTTCCCCTGTATATAGCCCCCACATTGACTCTGTACCGGTACCACCTGTATATAGCCTCCACATTGACTCTGTACCGGTACCCCCCTGTATATAGCCTCCACATTGACTCTGTACCGGTACCCCCTGTATATAGCCCCCACATTGACTCTGTACCGGTACCAGCTGTATATAGCCTCCACATTGACTCTGTACCGGTACCCTCCTGTATATAGCCTCCACATTGACTCTGTACTGGTACCCCCTGTATATAGTCTCCACATTGACTCTGTACCGGTACCCCCTGTATATAGCCTCCACATTGACTCTGTACTGGTACCTCCTGTATATAGCCTCCACATTGACTCTGTACCGGTACCCCCTGTATATAACCTCCACATTGACTCTGTACTGGTACCCCTGTATATAGCCTCCACATTGACTCTGTACCGGTACCCTCCTGTATATAGCCTCCACATTGACTCTGTACCGGTACCCCCTGTATATAGCCTCCACATTGACTCTGTACCGGTACCCCCTGTATATAGCCTCCACATTGACCCTGTACTGGTACCCCTGTATATAGCCTCCACATTGACTCTGTACCGGTACCCTCCTGTATATAGCCTCCACATTGACTCTGTACTGGTACCTCCTGTATATAGCCTCCACATTGACTCTGTACCGCTACCCCCTGTATATAGCCTCCACATTGACTCGGTACCGCTACCCCTGTATATAGCCTCCACATTGACTCTGTACCGCTACCCCCTGTATATAGCCTCCACATTGACTCTGTACCGCTACCCCCTGTATATAGTCTCCACATTGACTCTGTACCGGTACCCCCTGTATATAGTCTCCACATTGACTCGGTACCGGTACCCCCTGTATATAGTCTCCACATTGACTCTGTACTGGTACCCCCTGTATATAGCCTCCACATTGACTCTGTACCGTAACACCCTGTATATAGTCTCCACATTGACTCTGTACCGGTACCCCCTGTATATAGTCTCCACATTGACTCGGTACCGCTACCCCCTGTATATAGCCTCCACATTGACTCTGTACCGCTACCCCCTGTATATAGCCTCCACATTGACTTGGTACCGCTACCCCCTGTATATAGCCTCCACATTGACTCTGTACCGCTACCCCCTGTATATAGCCTCCACATTGACTCGGTACCGCTACCCCCTGTATATAGCCTCCACATTGACTCTGTACCGCTACCCCCTGTATATAGCCTCCACATTGACTCTGTACCGCTACCCCTGTATATAGTCTCCACATTGACTCTGTACCGGTACCCCCTGTATATAGTCTCCACATTGACTCGGTACCGGTACCCCCTGTATATAGTCTCCACATTGACTCTGTACTGGTACCCCCTGTATATAGCCTCCACATTGACTCTGTACCGTAACACCCTGTATATAGTCTCCACATTGACTCTGTACCGGTACCCCCTGTATATAGTCTCCACATTGACTCGGTACCGCTACCCCCTGTATATAGCCTCCACATTGACTCTGTACCGCTACCCCCTGTATATAGCCTCCACATTGACTTGGTACCGCTACCCCCTGTATATAGTCTCCACATTGACTCGGTACCGGTAGCCCCTGTATATAGCCTCGTTATTGTTATGAACATTTCCTGTTGATTCAATTTTTTGTTGAGTCTGAGGTACAGTATCTGGGAGTTTAGATGTGTTGAGTCTGAGGTATCTGGGAGTTTAGATGTGTTGAGTCTGAGGTATCTGGGAGTTTAGATGTGTTGAGTCTGAGGTATCTGGGAGTTTAGATGGGTTGTGTGTTGAGTCTGAGGTATCTGGGAGTTTAGATGTGTTGAGTCTGAGGTATCTGGGAGTTTAGATGGGTTGTGTGTTGAGCCTGAGGTATCTGGGAGTTTAGATGTGTTGAGTCTGAGGTATCTGAGAGTATAGATGTGTTGTGTTTTGAGTCTGAGGTATCTGGGAGTTTAGATGGGTTGTTTGTTGAGCTGGAGTTATCTGGGAGCCATAAAATATAATTTTAGCCAGGAAGCTTCCTCCCTCTCCCTCTCTCTCTCGCTCTCCCTCTCTCTCTCTCCCTCTCCCTCTCTCTCTCTCCCTCTCCCTCTCCCTCTCTCTCTCTCTCTCTCTCTCTTGGCCAACAGTGCATGCTGTTTGGCTGCATGTCTCTCGTCATTTAGCCAACACCCCATCAAATGGTTATGTGGTGAACCTCAGATCTCATGGTTGACTAATTAGAGATGAGGGCTCGGTCTTTAGTGGATTGACCTCTGACCACTCCGCTTAGGGTCCATGTGACTGACGGAACCTCATCATGCTCGTTGGGTGTGGGGTTATTGGGCGTGGCAGGACATAAACACAACTGGGGAAGAGCTTCTG
>NC_143023.1:2330000-2340000 GCF_057628025.1 Oncorhynchus mykiss
TGGTCTACAACTAAACTACTGGACAAGGGTCTGGTCAGGAATCTACCTGGTCTACAACTAAACTACTGGACAAGGGTCTGGTGGGGAACCTGCCTGGTCTACAACTAAACTACTGGACAAGGGTCTCCCCAGGAACCTGCCTGGTCTACAACTAAACTACTGGACAAGGTTCTGTTCAGGAACCTGCCTGGTCTACAACTAAACTACTGGACAAGGTTCTGGGTCAGGAACCTGCCTGGTCTACAACTAAACTACTGGACAAGGTTCTGTTCAGGAACCTGCCTGGTCTACAACTAAATCTACTGGACAAGGGTCTGGTCAGGAACCTGCCTGGTCTACACTAAATACTGGACAAGGGTCAGGAACCTGCTCTGGTCTACAATTAAACTACTGGACAAGGGTCTGGTTAGGAACCTCCCTGCCTGGTCTACAACTAAACTACTGGACAAGGGTCTGGTCAGGAACCTCCCTGATATACAACTAAACTACTGGACAAGGGTCTGGTGGGGAACCTCCCTGGTCTACAACTAAACTACTGGACAAGGGTCTGGTCAGGAACCTGCCTGGTCTACAACTAAACTACTGGACAAGGGTCTGGTCAGGAACCTGCCTGGTCTACAACTAAACTACTGGACAAGGGTCTGGTCAGGAACCTGCCTGGTCTACAACTAAACTACTGGACAAGGGTCTGGTCAGGAACCTGCCTGGTCTACAACTAAACTACTGGACAAGGGTCTGGTCAGGAACCTGCCTGGTCTACAACTAAACTACTGGACAAGGGTCTGGTCAGGAACCTCCCTGGTCTACAACTAAACTACTGGACAAGGGTCTGGTCAGGAACCTGGTATACAACGAAACCACTTCAGAACCACAGCAGCCATCTCCCTACTATCTCTCTACTATCTCTCTACCATCTCCCTACTATCTCTCTACTATCTCTCTACTATCTCTCTACTATCTCTCTACTATCTCTCTACCATCTCTCTACTATCTCCCTAACATCTATCTACTATCTCTCTACCATCTCCGTACCATCTATCTACTATCTCCCTACCATCTCCCTACTATCTCTCTACAATATCCCTACTATCTCGGTGTCCTGTCTAAATTCCCAAGCTGTCCCTCATACCATCACGGTCACCTAATCATGGCTCATTCATCCCCCTCCTCTCCCCAGTAACTATTCCCCAGGTCGTTGCTGTAAATGAGAATGTGTTCTCAGTCACCTTACCTGGTAAAATACCTGGTAAAATCAATTTAAATAAAACTTTTCCTACTGTCCCTTAACCTCTCCCTTCCACTAGCCCTGACAGAGCCTGTAATCCAAGAGATTTGTGTCTTTTTAAAGAGGAACCACAGATGCTTTCCCTCTGCCTTTCATCCACTAATGACAGAGGACTAATGAAGGATGTTTAGACGCTGCTCCTCCTGCCAGGGAGCCTGGGTGCGCTGAGCTAAATCCTCCACCTTCTCCCAGGACTACAGCTCTTTGGTTCTGCTGTTCAGTACGGTCCTCCTGCAGAGTTCAGGACCACCACATCTATCACAGTGGATCCTCTGGCTCCCAGAGGATCTACTGAAGGGATCTACTGGGGATCTGTTAGGTGATGATTACTAAATACCAGCCTTCTGATCTGTTAGGTCCCTGTTGTGGATTTGCTCAGGCTTTCTGTCAGCTGTTGTGCATGCAAGGAACCTCAACCCACCTCTTCCTGCCTTCCTGTCAACCTTCTCTTCCTGCCTTCCTGTCAACCCTCCTCTTCTACCTTCCTGTCAACCTTCCTCTTCCTGCCTTCCTGTCAACCTTCCTCTTCCTGCCTTCCTGGTAACCCTCCTCTTCCTACCTTCCTGTCAACCTTCCTCTTCCTGCCTTCCTGTCAACCCTCCTCTTCCTGTCAACCCTCCTCTTCCTGTCAACCTTCCTCTTCCTGCCTTCCTGTCAACCCTCCTCTTCCTGCCTTCCTGTCAACCTTCCTCTTCCTGCCTTCCTGTCAACCTTCCTCTTCCTGCCTTCCTGTCAGCCCTCCTCTTCCTGCCTTCCTGTCAGCCCTCCTCTTCCTGCCTTCCTGTCAGCCCACCTCTTCCTGCCTTCTGTCAACCTTCCTCTTCCTGCCTTCCTGTCAGCCCACCTCTTCCTGCCTTCCTGTCAGCCCACCTCTTCCTGCCTTCCTCTCAACCTTCCTCTTCCTGCCTTCCTGTCAGCCCACCTCTTCCTGCCTTCCTGTCAACCTTCCTCTTCCTGCCTTCCTGTCAGCCCACCTTTCCTGGCCCTTCCAGTCCAACCTTCCTCTTCCTGCCTTCCTGTCAACCTTCCTCTTCCTGCCTTCCTGTCAACCTTCCTCTTCCTGCCTTCCTGTCAACCTTCCTCTTCCTGCCTTCCTGTCAACCTTCCTCTTCCTGCCTTCCTGTCAACCCTCCTCTTCCTGCCTTCCTGTCAGCCCTCCTCTTCCTGCCTTCCTGTCAACCCTCCTCTTCCTGCCTTCCTGTCAACCTTCCTCTTCCTGCCTTCCTGTCAACCTTCCTCTTCCTGCCTTCCTGTCAACCCTCCTCTTCCTGCCTTCCTGTCAACCCACCTCTTCCTGCCTTCCTGTCAACCTTCCTCTTCCTGCCTTCCTGTCAGCCTTCCTCTTCCTGCCTTCCTGTCAGCAGTATTCCGGCCTCTTCCACAAAGTATTTGTTGTTTGGAAAAACATGGGTGTGAGTCCCAAATACGCACCATATTCGCTACATAGTACATTACTTTTGACCAGAGGGATATAGGCCAACAGAGTGCACTACGTAGGGAATATGGTGCCATTTGGATGCAGTAGGCTTCCTCGGGGGCCAGGCACGAACGCCAGAGAGGAACTGTGTACAGAGAGGATTCAGACTGACCAAATGTTTTACCTCTGAAGGAGGAGAAAGTAAAGGACGACTTTAGGGAGTGTAGACTCTCTCTCTCACACCTCTCACCCCCTCTCTCCCCCTCTCTCCCCCTCTCTCTCTCTCTCACACCCTCTCACCCCCTCTCCCCCCTCTCTCCCCCTCTCTCTCTCTCTCACACCCTCTCTCTCCCCCCCCTCTCTCTCTCTCTCTCTCTCTCTCTCTCCCTCTCTCACTGCTCTCTCTCACACCCCTCTCTCTCTCACACCCCCTCTCTCTCTCTCTCCTCTCTCTCTTGCTCTCTCTCACCCCTCTCTCTCTCCCCCCCTCTTGCTCTCCCCCCCCTCTCTCACACCCCCTCTCTCTCTCTCTCCCTCTCTCACCCCCCTCTCTCTCACACCCCTCTCTCTCTCTCTCTCCCTCTCTCTCTCGCTTGCTCTCTCTCACCCCCCTCTCTCTTTCACACCCCCTCTCTCTCTCTCTCTCCCTCTCTCTCTTGCTCTCTCTCACCCCCTCTCTCTCTCACCCCCCTCTCTCTCTCACACCCCCTCTCTCTCTCTCTCTCCCTCTCTCTCTTGCTCTCTCTCCTCTCTCTCTCCCTCTCTCTCTTGCTCTCTCTCACCCCCCTCTCTCTCTCACACCCCTCTCTCTCTCTCCCTCTCCCTCTTGCTCTCTTCTCACCCCCCTCTCTCTCTCACACCCCCTCTCTCTCTCTCTCTCCCTCTCTCTCTTGCTCTCTCTCACCCCCCCTCTCTCTCTCTCTCTCTCTCTCACCCCCTCTCTCTCTCTCTCTCTCTCTGTCTCTCTCTCTCTCAAATTCAAATTCAAATTCAAGCTGCTTTATTGGCATGAAAAACATTGTGTCAATATTGCCAAAGCAACAATGTATACAATATACATTGTAACAAAATTATAAATGATAGCAAATAATAATATAAAATGGTAGTACATAATAATACAAAAATAAATACAATAAAATGGTAACAGTCAATAGTAGAAATGTAATAAATATAAAATAAAATTTATGGAAAATGAAACTATAACTAACTTATAACTAAATAACGGTCATCTTCTTCTTTATATCAGTTCTACAACTACAATCATCATTACTACGACTACTACTACCATCACTAAACTGTTATCACTACCATTACCACCCATATTTGGGATGATAAACATTAATAATTATAGTAATAATGGTAATAATAATAATAAGTAAGTTACTGTTTACTATGCAGATGTTATTATTCAGTGTCCCTCAGGCTATGGCAGGAAAATACATATTTGGCTGCAAGAGGAGCCATTGCTCCTTCGCCCATGAGTATTCTTAGTTTTTCCTCTGGGTTCATTTGTAAAAATTTGGAATATATGTAGTCATTTCTGTGAATAATGAATCTCTTTGTGAGGAATATTTATCACAGTAAAGGAGAAAGAGGCATCTCTGTCTCTACCTCCCCTGTCATGCAGTGACCACATACACGCTCCTCTTTGGTAGCCATGTCTTTTTATGTCTGCCGGTTTCTATTGCCAATCGGTGGTCACTCAGCCTGTAACTTGGTAAGGATCTGTCTCTGCTTCGTATCTCTGACAGAGTAGAGATAATCAGCCAATTCATATTCTCTGTTTAGGGTCAGATAGCAATTTAGTCGGCTTTGGGATTTTGTTTCGTTTTTCCAGTATTGTAAGTATGATTCCTTTGATTGGTTCATGATTTTGCTTATTGGAATCTTTCTTTTGAAGCAGTGCTGGTGTCAGCTTGGTTGGTGAGGTCCAACACCAGCTGACTGAGAGGGCCCGTTTCTGGGCTCAGCTCTTGGGCTTGAAGTGCTTTAAATTGCAGACTCGAATTTGGACTTGAATTTAGATGTAGCCAAAATTTTAATGATCTTTTCTGTATTTTCATTATTACTGGAAAACGGCCCAATTCTCTCTATCACCCCCTCTCTCTCACACACCCTCTCTCTCTCTCTCTCTCACCCCCTCTCTCTCACCCCCATCTCTCTCTCTCTCTCTCTCTCACACCCCCCCTCTCTCTCTCTCCCTCTCTCTCTCGCTCTCTCTCACATCCACCAACCTTCTCTCTCACCCCCCCCCCTCTCTCTCTCTCTCTCTCTCTCTCTCTCTCTCTCTCTCTCTCTCTCTCTCACTCTCTCTCCCCCCCCCCCCCCCCTCTCTCCTTTATTACAGTGGGGAAACATATGTTAACATTGCAAAGCAAGTGAAATAGACAATAATAAAAAAAATATATCTGGCCTGGTGTCATCAGTATAACAGACAGGGAGTCTATCTGGCCTGGTGTCATCAGTATAACAGACAGGGAGTCTATCTGGCCTGGTGTCATCAGTATAACAGACTATCTGGCCTGGTGTCATCAGTATAACAGACAGGGAGTCTATCTAGCCTGGTGTCATCAGTATAACAGACAGGGAGTCTATCTGGCCTGGTGTCATCAGTATAACAGACTATCTGGCCTGGTGTCATCAGTATAACAGACAGGGTGTCTATCTGGCCTGGTGTCACCAGTATTACAGACAGGGAGTCTGGTGTCACCAGTATAACAGACAGGGAGTCTGGTGTTACCAGTATAACAGACTATCTGGCCTGGTGTCACCAGTATAACAGACTATCTGGCCTGGTGTCACCAGTATAACAGACTATCTGGCCTGGTGTCATCAGTATAACAGACAGGGAGTCTATCTGGCCTGGTGTCACCAGTATTACAGACAGGGAGTCTGGTGTTACCAGTATAACAGACAGGGAGTCTCTCTGGCCTGGTGACACCAGTATAACAGACGGAGTCTCTCTGGCCTAGAATTATGAGTATAACAGACAGAGAGTCTCTCTGGCCTAGTGTTATCAGTATAACAGACACAGAATCTATCTGGCCTGGTGTCATCAGTATAACAGACTATCTGGCCTGGTGTCACCAGTATAACAGACAGGGAGTCTGGTGTTACCAGTATAACAGACAGGGAGTCTATCTGGCCTGATGTTACCAGTATAACAGACAGGGAGTCTCTCTGGCCTGGTGACACCAGTATAACAGACAGGGAGTCTCTCTGGCCTAGTGTTATCAGTATAACAGACAGGGAGTCTCTCTGGCCTGGTGTTACCAGTATAACAGACACGGACGGAGTCTCTCTGGCCTGGTGTCACCAGTGTAACAGACAGGGAGTCTATCTGGCCTGGTGTCACCAGTATAACATACAGGGAGTCTCTCTGGCCTGGTGTCACCAGTATAACAGACAGGGAGTGTCTCTGGCCTGGTGTCACCAGTATAACAGACAGGGAGTCTCTCTGGCCTGGTGTTATCAGTATAACGAGACAATAGAGACATGTAGAGACAGGTAGTCTCTCTGGCCTGGTGTCACCAGTATAACGAGACAATAGAGACATGTAGAGACAGGTAGGTGTTTGTGATACCATTGTTTGTCATTTCCACCCTTCGTTTCCTCTTCCTCCTTCCTCCGAACACTCCCGCTCGCTGTTCTCAAGACAATGTGTCTCTCCCCAGCGGCAGTCAGTCAGGGTGAAAATCTGTTCGATGCATTCTCCTGCTCCCCAGCTGTAACGATCTTTCGTCTTCATCGGATGAGGAGTAGGAAGGATCGGACCAAAACGCAGCGTGGTAAGTGTCCATGATTAGTTATTATACCAGAACACGAAAATACCAAATAACAAAGTGAATGTAATAAATGAAAATCAAAACAGTCCTGAAAGGTGTAAGGTCAAAACAGGAAACAACTACCCACAAACACCAGCTGGGAAAAAGGCTGCCTAAGTGTGGTTCTCAATCAGAGACAACGATAGACAGCTGGCCCTCTGATTGGGAACCATACCAGGCCAAAACACATAGAAATAGAAAACATAGAAACACAACATAGAATGCCCACCCTCAACTCACGCCCCGACCAAACCAAAAACAGAGACATAAAAACAGGAACTAAGGTCAGGACGTGACACTAGCTAGCTGTCTCTGTTCTATAATGATCTTTACCTAGGGGGGGGGGGGAAGGGGGGTTTACATGACTTCTGTGTCCCAGTCAGCTTTCCTCTCTCCTTTAAGTGTGCACTTGTTCACTTGTTCACACATTTTGTGGAGAGGAGTGTACAAGTGCACACTTCAGAAGGAAGTATTGTAAAAGTTCAACCTAACATTATGCGAGTCAGAGTCTAAGAGACCGTGACTCACGAGGTTCATCTCGTTTCCAGAAGGCAGAAGTCATTGTTATTCTCCAGCCTCGCAGGCTGATCAGACAGACTTTATAAGCCAAGGGTGCTGCACAGGTTACTTCCTTGAGTGGTTATGTCTGTAGTGTGAGGGTTTGATGAAAGGGGGCCAGGGAATGAGCCATGAAACAGTTCCATTAGGCGTGAAGGATGCGTTTTCAGGAGAACGGAGGCTGTCTGATGTTCAACGTGCTCCAACAGCAGAACGTGAACAATAAACAGAGGGGAAAGTGGCAGTGAAAGGGTTAAACCTGGTCAGAAGGACACAGTCCCAGAGTGAAAGGGTTTAATACTGGTCAGAAGGACACAGTCCCACAGTGAAAGGGTTTAATGCTGGTCAGAAGGACACAGTCCCACAGTGACAGGGTTTAATCCTGGTCAGAAGGACACAGTCCCACAGTGAAAGGGTTTAATCCTGGTCAGAAGGACACAGTCCCACAGTGAAAGGGTTAATCCTGGTCAGAAGGACACAGTCCCACAGTGACAGGGTTTAATCCTGGTCAGAAGGACACAGTCCCACAGTGAAAGGGTTAATCCTGGTCAGAAGGACACAGTCCCACAGTGACAGGGTTTAATCCTGGTCAGAAGGACACAGTCCCACAGTGAAAGGGTTAATCCTGGTCAGAAGGACACAGTCCCACAGTGAAAGGGTTTAATCCTGGTCAGAAGGACACAGTCCCACAGTGAAAGGGTTTAATCCTGGTCAGAAGGACACAGTCCCACAGTGAAAGGGTTAATCCTGGTCAGAAGGACACAGTCCCACAGTGAAAGGGTTTAATGCTGGTCAGAAGGACACAGTCCCACAGTGAAAGGGTTTAATGCTGGTCATAAGGACACAGTCCCACAGTGAAAGGGTTTAATCCTGGTCAGAAGGACACAGTCCCAAAGTGAAAGGGTTTAATGCTGGTCAGAAGGACACAGTCCCACAGTGACAGGGTTTAATCCTGGTCAGAAGGACACAGTCCCACAGTGAAAGGGTTTAATCCTGGTCAGAAGGACACAGTCCCACAGTGAAAGGGTTTAATCCTGGTCATAAGGACACAGTCCCACAGTGAAAGGGTTTAATCCTGGTCAGAAGGACACAGTCCCACAGTGAAAGGGTTTAATCCTGGTCAGAAGGACACAGTCCCACAGTGAAAGGGTTTAATCCTGGTCATAAGGACACAGTCCCACAGTGACAGGGTTTAATCCTGGTCAGAAGGACACAGTCCCACAGTGAAAGGGTTTAATCCTGGTCAGAAGGACACAGTCCCACAGTGAAAGGGTTTAATCCTGGTCAGAAGGACACAGTCCCACAGTGAAAGGGTTTAATCCTGGTCAGAAGGACACAGTCCCACAGTGAAAGGGTTTAATCCTGGTCATAAGGACACAGTCCCACAGTGAAAGGGTTTAATCCTGGTCATAAGGACACAGTCCCACAGTGACAGGGTTTAATCCTGGTCAGAAGGACACAGTCCCACAGTGAAATGGTTTAATCCTGGTCAGAAGGACACAGTCCCACATTGAAAGGGTTTAATCCTGGTCAGAAGGACACAGTCTCACAGTGACAGGGTTTAATCCTGGTCAGAAGGACACAGTCCCACAGTGACAGGGTTTAATCCTGGTCAGAAGGACACAGTCCCACAGTGAAAGGGTTTAATCCTGGTCAGAAGGACACAGTCCCACAGTGAAAGGGTTTAATCCTGGTCAGAAGGACACAGTCCCACAGTGACAGGGTTTAATCCTGGTCAGAAGGACACAGTCCCACAGTGACAGGGTTTAATCCTGGTCAGAAGGACACAGTCCCACAGTGACAGGGTTTAATCCTGGTCAGAAGGACACAGTCCCACAGTGAAAGGGTTTAATCCTGGTCAGAAGGACACAGTCCCACAGTGAAAGGGTTTATTCCTGGCCAGAAGGACACAGTCCCACAGTGAAAGGGTTTAATCCTGGTCAGAAGGACACAGTCCCACAGTGACAGGGTTTAATCCTGGTCAGAAGGACACAGTGCCACAGTGAAAGGGTTTAATCCTGGTCAGAAGGACACAGTCCCACAGTGACAGGGTTTAATCCTGGTCAGAAGGACACAGTCCCACAGTGACAGGGTTTAATCCTGGTCAGAAGGACACAGTCCCACAGTGACAGGGTTTAATCCTGGTCAGCCTGGGAAAGGAAAACGTCATCTGAAAGTAATAGACTTGTCATTCCTTCCTGATTAGTGCTGAGGCGTTTCTCAATGAGGCGGGGGGGGGGGGGGGATTCCTGCTTAGTGCTGAGGCGTTTCTCAATGAGGGGGGGGGGGGGGGTCTGGAGGATAGTAATGGGACGGGATCCACACACACATTTTCTCAATGATCTATTGGGTGGGGCCCTACAGAGAATGTTACTGTGTGTGCGTGTGTGTGCGTGTGTGTGTGTGCGTGTGTGTGTGTGTGTGTGTGTGTTTGTGTGTGTGTGTGTGTGTGTGTGTGTATGATCTATTGGGGGGATAGAGATCCATCATGGGGTTGTGGGTAGTGATCTATTGGGGAATGGAGAGCCATCATTGGGTTGTGATCTATTGGGGGAATGGAGATCCATCATGGGGTTGTGATCTATTGGGGGAATGGAGATCCATCATGGGGTTGTGATCTATTAGGGGAATGGAGATCCATCATGGGGTTGTGGGTAGTGATCTATTGGGGGAATGGAGATCCATCATGGGGTTGTGATCTATTAGGGGACTGGAGATCCATCATGGGGTAGTGATATATTAGGGGAATGGAGAGCCATCATGGGGTTGTGATCTATTAGGGGAATGGAGAGCCATCATGGGGTTGTGGGTAGTGATCTATTGGGAAATGGAGATCCATCATGGGGTTGTGATCTATTAGGGGAATGGAGAGCCATCATGGGGTAGTGGGTAGTGATCTATTGGGAAATGGAGATC
>NC_143023.1:2342500-2352500 GCF_057628025.1 Oncorhynchus mykiss
GAGAGAGACAGAAAGAGAGAGTGAGTGAGTGAGTGAGTGAGTGAGTGAGTGAGTGAGTGAGTGAGTGAGTGTGTGTGTGTGTGTGTGTGTGTGTTGCAACATCGTCGACAACCCTGATCACAGGAAGGGATTATTACAACCAGTTGATTTCTCACAGTCAGGGGAACTGTTACAGCCAGGGGAACTGTTACAGGGGAACTGATACAGCCAGGGGAACCGTTACAGCCAGGGGAACAGCTACGGCCAGGGAACTGTTACAGCCAGGGGAACTGTTACAGTCAGGGGAACTGTTACAGTCAGGGGAACTGTTACAGGGGAACTGTTACAGCCAGGGGAACTGTTACAGCCAGGGGAACTGTTACAGTCAGGGGAACTGTTACAGCCAGGGGAACCATTACAGCCAGGGGAACTGTTACAGCCAGGGGAACTGCTACAGCCAGGGGAACTGTTACAGCCAGGGGAACTGTTACAGTCAGGGGAACTGTTACAGCCAGGGGAACTGTTACAGGGGAACTGTTACAGGATAACTTTTACAGCCAGGGGAACTGTTACAACCAGGGGAACTGTTACAGCCAGGGGAACTGTTACAGCCAGGGGAACTGTTACAGCCAGGGGAACTGATACAGCCAGGGGAACTGTTACAGTCAGGGGAACTGTTACAGGGGAACTGTTACAGCCAGGGGAACTGTTACAGTCAGGGGAACTGTTACAGCCAGGGGAACTGTTAGAGCCAGGGGAACTGTTACAGCCAGGGGAACTGATACAGCCAGGAGAACTGTTACAGTCAGGGGAACTGTTACAGCCAGGGGAACTGTTACAGCCAGGGGAACTGCTACAGCCAGGGGAACTGTTACAGCCAGGGGAACTGATACAGCCAGGGGAACTGTTACAGTCAGTGGAACTGTTACAGTCAGGGGAACTGTTAGAGCCATGGGAACTGTTACAGCCAGGGGAACTGTTAGAGCCAGGGGAACTGTTACAGCCAGGTGAACTGTTACAGCCAGGGGAACTGTTACAGCCAGGGGAACTGTTACAGGGGAACTGTTATATTCAGGGGAACTGTTACAGCCAGGGGAACTGTTACAGTCAGGGGAACTGTTACAGTCAGGGGAACTGTTACAGCCAGGGGAACTGTTACAGGGGAACTGTTACAGTCAGGGGAACTGTTACAGCCAGGGAACTGTTATAGTCAGGGGAACTGTTACAGCCAGGGGAACTGTTACAGCCAGGGGAACTGTTACAGGGGAACTGTTACAGCCAGGGGAACTGTTACAGCCAGGGGAACTGTTACAGTCAGGGGAACTGTTACAGGGGAACTGTTAAAGCCAGGGGAACTGTTACTTCCAGGGGAACTGTTATAGCCTGGGGAACTGTTACAGCCAGGGGAACTGTTACAGCCAGGGGAACTGTTACAGTCAGGGGAACTGTTACAGCCAGGGGAACTGTTACAGTCAGGGGAACTGTTACAGCCAGGGGAACTGTTACAGGGGAACTGTTACAGCCAGGGGAACTGCTACAGCCAGGGAAACTGTTACAGTGGAACTGTTACAGCCAGGGGAACTGATACAGCCAGGAGAACTGTTACAGCCAGGGGAACTGTTATAGCCTGGGGAACTGTTACAGCCAGGGGAACTGTTACAGCCAGGGGAACTGTTACAGTCAGGGGAACTGTTACAGCCAGGGGAACTGTTACAGTCAGGGGAACTGTTACAGCCAGGGGAACTGTTACAGGGGAACTGTTACAGCCAGGGGAACTGCTACAGCCAGGGAAACTGTTACAGTGGAACTGTTACAGCCAGGGGAACTGATACAGCCAGGAGAACTGTTACAGTCAGGGGAACTGTTACAGCCAGGGGAACTGTTACAGCCAGGGGAACTGCTACAGCCAGGGGAACTGATACAGCCAGGGGAACTGTTACAGTCAGGGGAACTGTTACAGTCAGGGGAACTGTTAGAGCCATGGGAACTGTTACAGCCAGGGGAACTGTTAGAGCCAGGGGAACTGTTACAGCCAGGTGAACTGTTACAGCCAGGGGAACTGTTACAGCCAGGGGAACTGTTACAGGGGAACTGTTACAGTCAGGGGAACTGTTACAGCCAGGGGAACTGTTACAGTCAGGGGAACTGTTACAGTCAGGGGAACTGTTACAGTCAGGGGAACTGTTACAGGGGAACTGTTACAGTCAGGGGAACTGTTACAGCCAGGGGAACTGTTATAGTCAGGGGAACTGTTACAGCCAGGGGAACTGTTGCAGCCAAGGGAACTGTTACAGTCAGGGGAACTGTTACAGCCAAGGGAACTGTTACAGCCAGGGGAACTGTTACAGGGGAACTGTTACAGCCAGGGGAACTGTTACAGCCAGGGGAACTGTTACAGCCAGGGGAACTGTTACAGCCAGGTTAACTGTTATAGCCTGGGGAACTGTTACAGCCAGGGGAACTGTTACAGCCAGGGGAACTGTTACAGTCAGGGGAACTGTTACAGCCAGGGGAACTGTTACAGTCAGGGGAACTGTTACAGCCAGGGGAACTGTTACAGGGGAACTGTTACAGCCAGGGGAACTGCTACAGCCAGGGAAACTGTTACAGTGGAACTGTTACAGCCAGGGGAACTGATACAGCCAGGAGAACTGTTACAGTCAGGGGAACTGTTACAGCCAGGGGAACTGTTACAGCCAGGGGAACTGCTACAGCCAGGGGAACTGATACAGCCAGGGGAACTGTTACAGTCAGGGGAACTGTTACAGTCAGGGGAACTGTTAGAGCCATGGGAACTGTTACAGCCAGGGGAACTGTTAGAGCCAGGGGAACTGTTACAGCCAGGTGAACTGTTACAGCCAGGGGAACTGTTACAGCCAGGGGAACTGTTACAGGGGAACTGTTACAGTCAGGGGAACTGTTACAGCCAGGGGAACTGTTACATTCAGGGGAACTGTTACAGTCAGGGGAACTGTTACAGCCAGGGGAACTGTTACAGGGGAACTGTTACAGTCAGGGGAACTGTTATAGTCAGGGGAACTGTTATAGTCAGGGGAACTGTTACAGCCAGGGGAACTGTTGCAGCCAAGGGAACTGTTACAGTCAGGGGAAATGTTACAGCCAAGGGAACTGTTACAGCCAGGGGAACTGTTACAGGGGAACTGTTACAGCCAGGGGAACTGTTACAGCCAGGGGAACTGTTACAGCCAGGGGAACTGTTACAGCCAGGTTAACTGTTACAGTCAGGGGAACTATTACAGGGGAACTGTTATAGCCAGGGGAACTGTTACAGCCAGGGGAACTGTTACAGCCTGGGGAACTGTTACAGCCAGGGGAACTGTTACAGCCAGGGGAACTGTTACAGCCAGGGGAACCGTTACAGCCAGGGGAACTGTTACAGCCAGGGGAACTGTTACAGTCAGGGGAACTGTTACAGCCAGGGGAACTGTTACAGTCAGGGGAACTGTTACAGTCAGGGGAACTGTTACAGCCAGGGGAACTGTAACAGCCAGGGGAACTGTTACAGCCAGGGGAACTGTTACAGCCAGGGGAACTGTTACAGCCAGGGGAACTGTTACAGCCAGGGGAACTGTTACAGGCAGGGGAACTGTTACAGCCAGGGGAACTGTTACAGCCAGGGGAACTGTTACAGCCAGGGGAACTGTTACAGTCAGGGGAACTGTTACAGCCAGGGGAACTGTTACAGCCAGGGGAACTGTTACAGGGGAACTGTTACAGCCAGGGGAACTGTTACAGCCAGGGGAACTGTTACAGTCAGGGGAACTGTTACAGGGGAACTGTTAAAGCCAGGGGAACTGTTACAGCCAGGGGAACTGTTACAGCCTGGGGAACTGTTACAGCCAGGGGAACTGTTACAGCCAGGGGAACTGTTACAGTCAGGGTAACTGTTACAGCCAGGGGAACTGTTACAGTCAGGGGAACTGTTACAGTCAGGGGAACTGTTACAGTCAGGGGAACTGTTACAGTCAGAGGAACTGTTACAGCCAGGGGAACTGTTACAGCCAGGGGAACTGTTGCAGCCAAGGGAACTGTTACAGTCAGGGGAACTGTTACAGTCAGAGGAACTGTTACAGCCAGGGGAACTGTTACAGGGGAACTGTTACAGCCAGGGGAACTGTTACAGTCAGGGGAACTGTTACAGCCAGGGGAACTGCTACAGCCAGGGAAACTGTTACAGTGGAACTGTTACAGCCAGGGGAACTGTTACAGTCAGGGGAACTGTTACAGCCAGGGGAACTGCTACAGCCAGGGAAACTGTTACAGTGGAACTGTTACAGCAAGGGGAACTGTTACAGCCAGGGGAACTGTTACCGTCAGGGGAACTGTTACAGCCAGGGGAACTGTTAGAGCCAGGGGAACTGTTACAGTCAGGGGAACTGTTACAGTCAGAGGAACTGTTACAGCCAGGGGAACTGTTACAGCCAGGGGAACAGTTACAGGGGAACTGTTACAGGGGAACTGTTACAGCCTGGGGAACTGTTACAGCCAGGGGAACTGTTACAGCCAGGGGAACTGTTACAGCCAGGGGAACTGTTACAGCCAGGGGAACTGTTGCAGCCAAGGGAACTGTTACAGCCAGGGGAACTGTTACAGCCAGGGAACTGTTACAGCCTGGGGAACTGATACAGCCCGGGGAACTGTTACAGCCAGGGGAACTGTTACAGCCAGGGGAACTGTTACAGACAGGGGAACTGTTACAGCCTGTGGAACTGTTACAGCCAGGGGAACTGTTACAGCCAGGGGAACTGTTACAGCCTGGGGAACTGTTACAGACAGGGGAACTGTTACAGGGGAACTGATACAGTCAGGGGAACTGTTACAGGAGAACTTATACAGCCAGGGGAACTGTTACAGCCAGGGGAACTGTTATAGCCATGGGAACTGTTACAGCCAGGGGAACTGTTACAGCCAGGGGAACTGATACAGTCAGGGGAACTGTTACCTTTAACACCAGTTGTTGCCTAAAGCTTCTTCGGGATCGGTGTCCCTTCCACGGGACGGTTGAGCTAACGTAGGCTAATACGATTAGTTGTTAAAACTACTTCAGGATCGGTGTCCCTGGCTTTTACTTTGGTAGGGACCCTAACCCTGGCCTTTGCTTTGGTAGGGACCCTACCCTGGCTTTTACTTTGGTAGGGACCCTAACCCTGGCCTTTGCTTTGGTAGGGGCCCTACTGTGGCCTTTGCTTTGGTAGGGACCCTAACCTAGCTTTTGCTTTGGTAGGAACCCTACCCTGGCCTTTGCTTTGGTAGGGACCCTACTGTGGCCTTTGCTTTGGTAGGGACCCTACCCTGGCTTTTGTTTTGGCATATTAATTCCAGCCACAAAGCACCCTGCATCCCACTGCTTTACATGGCCTCTGAAGCTAAGCAGAGCCGGTCCTGGTCGGTCCCTGGATGGCAGACCAGATGTAGCTGGAAGTGGTAGAAAATAATCATGTGAGGGAAAAAAGTGTGAAAAAATGTAAATGTGTCACTTCAAACATCTGAAAACCAGGTCTCTGAAAACCAGGTGTCTGAAAACCAGGTCTCTGAAAACAAGGTCTCTGAAAACCAGGTCTCCCCAAAACCAGGTCTCTGAAAACCAGGTCTCTGAAAACCAGGTCTCGGAAAACCAGGTCTCGGAAAACCAGGTCTCGGAAAACCAGGTCTCTGAAAACCAGGTCTCGGAAAACCAGGTCTCGGAAAACCAGGTCTCGGAAATTCAGGTCTCGGAAAACCAGGTCTCTGAAAACCACATCTCTGAAAATAACGTCTCTGAAAACCAAATGACTGATGTGAAAAAATTAAGTAATGTTTTTTACTTTATCATTATGGGGTATTGTGATGTCATTATGGGGTATTGTGATGTCATTATGGTGTATTGTGATGTCATTATGGGGTATTGTGATGTCATTATGGGGTATTGTGATGTCATTATGGTGTATTGTGATGTCATTATGGGGTATTGTGATGTCATTATGGTGTATTGTGATGTCATTATGGTGTATTGTGATGTCATTATGGTGTATTGTGATGTCATTATGGGGTATTGTGATGTCATTATGGTGTATTGTGATGTCATTATGGGGTATTGTGATGTCATTATGGGGTATTGTGATGTCATTATGGTGTATTGTGATGTCATTATGGGGTATTGTGATGTCATTATGGGGTATTGTGATGTCATTATGGGGTATTGTGATGTCATTATGGGGTATTGTGATGTCATTATGGGGTATTGTGATGTCATTATGGTGTATTGTGATGTCATTATGGGGTATTGTGATGTCATTATGGGGTATTGTGATGTCATTATGGTGTATTGTGATGTCATTATGGGGTATTGTGATGTCATTATGGTGTATTGTGTGTAGATTGATGAGGGAAAATATCTATGTAATACATTTTAGAGAAAGGGTCTGCGTGTGCACGTCTGCGTGTGCACGTCTGCGTGTGCACGTCTGCGTGTGCATGTATGTGTGTGTGTTGGTATCGCTGGGTAAATAACGGTGTTAACTTTCACTGGAAGCTTTCCTGAAAGTTATTTTGGCTTCCAGTACAGACACACACACACACACACACACTCACCGGGATGCTGACACCAGGAATGCTTCATCGCCATCGTACAGAGCTCATCCATCATTCAGTGGCATTTTGCAAACTACTATCATAAGCTAACGTAGAGAAGTAGGCAGGAAAACGGTCCACTTGGGTGTTGAACATCCCATAACAACACTGATGGGCCCCAGTTCACAGGAAAACGGTCCATGTGGGTGTTGAACATCCCATAACAACACTGATGGGCCCCAGTTCACAGGAAAACGGTCCATGTGGGTGTTGAACATCCCATAACAACACTGATGGGCCCCAGTTCACTGGTATTGTATAAACTGGGGCGGGGAGATCTCCCATACTGGAAACTGGTAGGATTATAGTACATAACACATTATGAAGTGATGACTAGTCGTGGGTACATTTGACTGTAACTCTCTCTTACAACACACTTCCTAGTCTCCTACTGTACTTGTGCCTCCAAATCCAATCTTTCCGTTGGTTGTCTGTGACATATCTGGAGATAGAATTGTAAGAGGTATAGTGAGGATGGTCAGTGTGGTACATATGATGGAAGAAGATATAGTGGGGATGTCAGTATGGTAGATATGATAGTAGGAGGTATAGTGGGGATGGTCAGTATGGTAGATATGATGGTAGGAGGTATAGTGGGGATGGTCAGTATGGTAGATATGATGGTAGGAGGTATAGTGGGGATGGTCAGTATGGTAGATATGATGGTAGGAGATATATTGGGGATGGTAGGAGATATAGTGGGGATGGTCAGTATGGTAGATATGATGGTAGGAGATATATTGGGGATGGTAGGAGATATAGTGGGGATGGTCAGTATGGTAGATATGATGGTAGGAGATGTAGTGGGGATGGTCAGTATGGTAGATATGGTGGTAGGAGATATAGTGGGGATGGTCAGTATGGTAGATATGATGGTAGGAGATATAGTGGGGATGGTCAGTATGGTAGATATGATGGTAGGATTATAGTGGGGATGGTCAGTGTTCCTAGATATGATGGTAGGAGATATAGTGGGGATGGTCAGTGTGGTGGTAGGAGGTATAGTGGGGATGGTCAGTGTGGTAGATATGATGGTAGTAGGTATAGTGGGGATGGTCAGTATGGTAGATATGATGGTAGGAGATATAGTGGGGATGGTCAGTGTGGTTAGTATGGTAGATATGATGGTAGGAGGTATAGTGGGGATGGTCAGTATGGTAGATATGATGGTAGGAGGTATAGTGGGGATGGTCAGTATGGTAGATATGGTGGTAGGAGATATAGTGGGGATGGTCAGTGTGGTAGATATGATGGTAGGACATATAGTGGGGATGGTAGGAGATATAGTGGGGATGGTCAGTATGGTAGATATGATGGTAGGACATATAGTGGGGATGGTAGGAGCTATAGTGGGGATGGTCAGTGTGGTAGATATGACTGGAAGGAAGTGTAGTGGGGATGGTCAGTATGGTAAATGTGATGGTAGGATAAGTAGTGGGGATGGTCAGTATGGTAGATATGATGGTAGTAGGTATAGTGGGGATGGTTAGTATGGTAGATATGATGGTAGGAGATATAGTGGGGATGGTCAGTGTGGTGGTAGGAGGTATAGTGGGGATGGTCAGTGTGGTAGATATGATGGTAGTAGGTATAGTGGGGATGGTCAGTATGGTGGTAGGAGATATAGTGGGGATGGTAGGAGATATAGTGGGGATGGTAGGAGATATAGTGGGGATGGTCAGTATGGTAGATATGGTGGTAGGAGATATAGTGGGGATGGTCAGTGTGGTAGATATGATGGTAGGAGATATAGTGGGGATGGTCAGTATGGTAGATATGGTGGTAGGAGATATAGTGGGGATGGTCAGTGTGGTAGATATGATGGTAGGAGATATAGTGGGGATGGTAGGAGATATAGTGGGGATGGTCAGTGTGGTAGATATGATGGTAGTAGGTATAGTGGGGATGGTCAGTATGGTGGTAGGAGATATAGTGGGGATGGTAGGAGAAGTAGTGGGGATGGTCAGTATGGTAGATATGATGGAAGAAGATATAGTGGGGATGGTCAGTGTTCCTAGATATGATGGAAGGAGAAATAGTGGGGATGGTCAGTGTGGTAGATATGATGGTAGGAGATATAGTGGGGATGGTCAGTGTTCCTAGATATGATGGAAGGAGATATAGTGGGGATGGTCAGTGTGGTAGATATGATGGTAGTAGGTATAGTGGGGATGGCTAGTATGGTAGATATGATGGTAGGATATATAGTGGGGATGGTCAGTGTGGTGGTAGGAGGTATAGTGGGGATGGTCAGTGTGGTAGATATGATGGTAGTAGGTATAGTGGGGATGGTCAGTATGGTAGATATGATGGTAGGAGATATAGTGGGGATGGTCAGTATGGTAGATATGATGGTAGGATATATAGTGGGGATGGTAGGAGATATAGTGGGGATGGTCAGTATGGTAGATATGATGGTAGGAGATATAGTGGGGATGGTCAGTATGGTAGATATGATGGTAGGAGGTATATTGGGGATGGTCAGTGTGGTAGATATGATGGTAGGAGATGTAGTGGGGATGGTCAGTATGGTATATATGATGGTAGGAGGTATATTGGGGATGGTCAGTATGGTAGATATGGTGGTAGGAGTTATGGTGGGGATGGTCAGTATGGTAGATATGGTGGTAGGAGAAATAGTGGGGATGGTCAGTATGGTAGATATGGTGGTAGGAGAAATAGTGGGGATGGTCAGTATGGTAGATATGGTGGTAGGAGATATAGTGGGGATGGTCAGTGTGGTCAGTATGGTAGATATGATGGTAGGAAATATGGTGGGGATGGTCAGTATGGTAGATATGATGGTAGGAGGTATAGTGGGGATGGTCAGTATGGTAGATATGGTGGTAGGAGAAATAATGGGGATGGTCAGTATGGTAGATATAATGGTAGGAGGTAGCTCGGCCTGGCTTCTTCCAAAACTTTTCAAAGGAGAGCATGTTCAGACCTGTCTTTGAAGAAGTGGTAGTCCCTCTCTTTCTCTGTCCCTCTCTCTCTCTCTCTCTCTCTGTCTGTCTGTCTGTCTGTCTGTCTGTCTGTCTGTCTGTCTGTCTGTCTGTCTGTCTGTCTGTCTGTCTGTCTGCCTGTCTGTCTGTCTGCCACCAACAACTGGACATAAATAATGTCACTATGTCTCTGTCTGAGTCTCTGCACTGATTCTAGACATACCATACTCTCTCTCTCTCTCTCTCCCCCCTCTCTTCCTGACTCTCTCTCTTTCTGCCTCTCTCTCTTTCTGCCTCTCTCTCTTTCTGACTCTCTCTCTCTTTCTGACTCTCTCTCTCTTTCTGCCTCTCTCTCTTTCTGCCTCTCTCTTCTCACTCTCTCCTCAAATTAAAAGTGATATGAATGTACTGCCAGATAATCATTACAATGTAATTATCACACGGAA
>NC_143023.1:2357500-2382500 GCF_057628025.1 Oncorhynchus mykiss
CTCTCCAGCCTGGTGTCCCTGTCAGTGTAGGTGACAGTCAGGGGGAATGTGACTCCTCTCCAGCCTGGTGTCCCTGTCAGTGTAGGTGACAGTCAGGGGGAATGTGACTCCTCTCCAGCCTGGTGTCGCTGTCAGTGTAGGTGACAGTCAGGGAGAATGTGACTCCTCCCCAGCCTGGTGTCCCTGTCAGTGTAGGTGACAGTCAGGGGGAATGTGAGTCCTCTCCTCTCCAGCCTGGTGTCCCTGTCAGTTTATAGGTGACAGTCAGGGGGAATGTGACTATTCCCCTAACCCCTGCTGTGAGTCTCTGTGATGTGGTATATTCACTATCTGCCTGGTAGTTAACCCACTGTTCTGCTGAACAAGGCAGTTAACCCACTGTTCCCCTGAACAATGCAGTTAACCCACTGTTCCCCTGAACAAGGCAGTTAACCCACTGTTTCCCCTGAACAAGGCAGTTAACCCACTGTTTCCCCTGAACAAGGCAGTTAACCCACTGTTCCCCTGAACAAGGCAGTTAACCCACTGTTCCCCTGAACAAGGCAGTTAACCCACTGTTCCCCTGAACAAGGCAGTTAACCCACTGTTCCCCTGAACAAGGCAGTTAACCCACTGTTCCCCTGAACAAGGCAGTTAACCCACTGTTCCCCTGAACAAGGCAGTTAACCCACTGTTCCCCTGAACAAGGCAGTTAACCCACTGTTCCCCCGAACAAGGCAGTTAACCCACTGTTCCCCTGAACAAGGCAGTTAACCCACTGTTCCCCTGAACAAGGCAGTTAACCCATTGTTCCCCTGAACAAGGCAGTTAACCCACTGTTCCCCCGAACAAGGCAGTTAACCCACTGTTCCCCTGAACAAGGCAGTTAACCCACTGTTCCTAGGCCGTCATTGAAAATAAGAATTTGTTCTTAACTGACTTGCCTGGTTAAATAAAAACATGCCTCCTGATGCAGTTGGTTGATGTTGTATATTTTGAGGCTCAAACAGGATGTTTTGGTTTCTGGGAGGAAACATGACAGGGAAGGACATTCTTCACCTCCATTGTTTTATTCACTTCCACATCTGTCCATGTCTCTGTGAGGAGTGTTTAATTTACCTCCATGTCTCTGTGAGGAGTGTTTAATTTACCTCCATTTACCTCCATGTCTCTGTGAGGAGTGTTTAATTTACCTCCATGTCTCTGTGAGGAGTGTTTAATTTACCTCCATTTACCTCCATGTCTCTGTGAGGAGTGTTTAATTTACCTCCATTTATATCCATGTCTCTGTGAGGAGTGTTTAATTTACCTCCATTTATATCCATGTCTCTGTGAGGAGTGTTTAATTTACCTCCATTTATATCCATGTCTCTGTGAGGAGTGTTTAATTTACCTCCATTTATATCCATGTCTCTGTGAGGAGTGTTTTATTCACTTCCACATCTGTCCATGTCTCTGTGAGGAGTGTTTAATTTACCTCCATGTCTCTGTGAGGAGTGTTTAATTTACCTCCATTTACCTCCATGTCTCTGTGAGGAGTGTTTAATTTACCTCCATTTACCTCCATGTCTCTGTGAGGAGTGTTTAATTTACCTCCATTTATATCCATGTCTCTGTGAGGAGTGTTTAATTTACCTCCATTTACCTCCATGTCTCTGTGAGGAGTGTTTAATTTACCTCCATTTACCTCCATGTCTCTGTGAGGAGTGTTTAATTTACCTCCATTTATATCCATGTCTCTGTGAGGAGTGTTTAATTTACCTCCATTTATATCCATGTCTCTGTGAGGAGTGTTTAATTTACCTCCATTTATATCCATGTCTCTGTGAGGAGTGTTTAATTTACCTCCATTTATATCCATGTCTCTGTGAGGAGTGTTTTATTCACTTCCACATCTGTCCATGTCTCTGTGAGGAGTGTTTAATTTATCTCCATTTACCTCCATGTCTCTGTGAGGAGTGGCTTTGGAAAGGAAAGACCAGACAGTACTAACTTCCCCTCTAACTGACTGCCTGACAGACAGTACTAACATCCCCTCTACTAGACTGTCTCTGACAGACATTGCTAGCTTCCCCTCTACCTGACTGTCTCTGACAGACAGTACTAACATCCCCTCTACCTGACTGTCTCTGACAGACATTGCTAGCTTCCCCTCTACCTCAAATCAAATCAAATCAAATCAAATTTATTTATATAGCCCTTCGTACATCAGCTGATATCTCAAAGTGCTGTACAGAAACCCAGCCTAAAACCCCAAACAGCAAGCAATGCAGGTGTAGAAGCACGGTGGCTAGGAAAAACTCCCTAGAAAGGCCAAAACCTAGGAAGAAACCTAGAGAGGAACCAGGCTATGTGGGGTGGCCAGTCCTCTTCTGGCTGTGCCGGGTGGAGATTATAACAAAACATGGTCAAGATGTTCAAATGTTCATAAATGACCAGCATGGTCGAATAATAATAAGGCAGAATAGTTGAAACTGGAGCAGCAGCACAGTCAGGTGGACTGGGGACAGCAAGGAGTCATCATGTCAGGTATTCCTGGGGCATGGTCCTAGGGCTCAGGTCAGTTGAAACTGGAGCAGCAGCACAGCCAGGTGGACTGGGGACAGCAAGGAGTCATCATGTCAGGTAGTCCTGGGCCATGGTCCTAGGGCTCAGGTCCTCCGAGAGAGAGAAAGAGAGAAGGAGAGAATTAGAGAACGCACACTTAGATTCACACAGGACACCGAATAGGACAGGAGAAGTACTCCAGATATAACAAACTGACCCTAGCCACCCGACACATAAACTACTGCAGCATAAATACTGGAGGCTGAGACAGGAGGGGTCAGGAGACACTGTGGCCCACTCCGAGGACACCCCCGGACAGGGCCAAACAGGAAGGATATAACCCCACCCACTTTGCCAAAGCACAGCCCCCACACCACTAGAGGGATATCTTCAACCACCAACTTACCATCCTGAGACAAGGCTGAGTATAGCCCACAAAGACCTCCGCCACGGCGGCACAACCCAAGGGGGGGGGGGGGGCGCCAACCCAGACAGGATGACCTGACTGTCTCTGACAGACAGTACTAAAATACCCTCTACCTGACTGTCTCTGACAGACAGTACCAACTTCCCCTCTACCAGACTGTCTCTGACAGACAGACAGTATTAGCTTCCTCTCTACCTGGCTGTCTCTGACAGACAGTACCAACTTCCCCTCTACCAGACTGTCTCTGACAGTCAGACAGTACTAACATCCCCTCTACCAGACTGTCTCTGACAGACAGACAGTTCTAGCTTCCTCTCTACCAGACTGTCTCTGATAGACAGACAGTACTAGCTTCCCCTCTACCTGACTGTCTCTGACAGACCCCTCTACCTGACTGTCTCTGACAGACAGTACTAACTTCCCCTCTACCAGACTGTCTCTGACAGACAGACAGTACTAACTTCCCCTCTACCTGACTGTCTCTGACAGATAGTACTAGCTTCCTCTCTACCTGGCTGTCTCTGACAGACCCCTCTACTTGACTGTCTCTGACAGACAGTACTAACATCCTCTCTACCTGACTGTCTCTGACATACAGTACTAGCTTCCTCTCTACCTGGCTGTCTCTGACAGACAGTACTAACTTCCCCTCTACCAGACTGTCTCTGACAGACAGACAGTACTAGCTTCCTCTCTACCTGACTGTCTCTGGCAGACAGACAGTACTAACTTCCCCTCTACCTGACTGTCTCTGACAGACAGACAGTTCTAGCTTCCCCTCTACCTGACTGCCACATCCAGCTGTCAAGCTGACAAACTCATTCCTTAAGTTACCAGTCCCAATCCCAGACCCCACCACCAGCCTCCTCTCAGCCTGGCCCATATGTGATTAGTTAACAGGCTCTGTGTCATGTCTCCTTCAGCCCACTCCCTTCCCCTGTTGGAGTCATTATGAATGAACCCGGACTAGAGGCCCCCTCAGTGGCCTGGCCTCCCAGGGATCAGGCCTCCGTCCTGGGCTGTACTCTCTCTATGAGGGAATGTGGAGGGATGATGACATGCATCCTGCCCTGTTGTATTCCTTCCTCGTTTGGGAGAAAGAGGGAGAGAGACAGAAAAGGAGAGGAAATAAAGATTTATGGGAAAGGAAAGGGGGAGAGAGCCAATAAGAGTAGAGGAAAGGGGATAGAGCTAATAACAGGAGAGAAAAGGGGAGAGAGCCAATAAGAGGAGAGGAAAGAGGGAGAGATCCAATAAGAGGAGAGGAGAGGGAGAGAGCTAATAAGAGGAAATGGGGAGAGAGCCAGTAAGAGGAGAGGAAAGGGGAGACAGCCAATAAGAGGAGAGGAAAGGGGGAGAGAGCCAATAAGAGGAGAAGAAAGAGAGAGCCAATAAGAGGAGAAGAAAGAGGGAGAGAGCCAATAGGAGGAGAAGAAAGAGGGAGAGAGCCAATAAGAGGAGATGAAAGGGGGAGAGAGCCAATAAGAGGAGAGGAGAGGGAGAGAGCTAATAAGAGGAGAAGAAAGAGGGAGAGAGCCAATAAGAGGAGAGGAAAGGGGGAGAGAGCCAATAAGAGGAGAAGAAAGAGGGAGAGAGCCAATAAGAGGAGAGGAAAGGGGGAGAGAGCCAATAAGAGGAGAGGAAAGGGGGAGAGAGCCAATAAGAGGAGAAGAAAGAGGGAGAGAGCCAATAAGAGTAGAAGAAAGAGGGAGAGAGCCAATAAGAGGAGAGGAAAGGGGGAGAGATCCAATAAGAGGAGAAGAAAGAGGGAGAGAGCCAATAAGAGGAGAAGAAAGAGGGAGAGAGCCAATAAGAGGAGAGGAAAGGGGAGAGAGCCAATAAGAGGAGAGGAAAGAGGGAGAGAGCCAATAAGAGGAGAGGAAATGTGGAGAGAGCCCGTAAGAGGAGAGGAAAGGGGGAGAGAGCCAATAAGGGGAGAGGAAAGAGGGAGAGAGCCAATAAGAGGAGAGGATTAGGGAGAGAGCCAATAAGAGGAGAGGAAAGGGGAGAGAGCCAATAAGAGGAGAGGAAAGAGGGAGAGAGCCAATAAGTGGAGAGGATTAGGGAGAGAGCCAATAAGAGGAGAGGAAAGGGGAGAGAGCCAATAAGAGGAGAGGAAAGGGGAGAGAGCCAATAAGAGGAGAAGAAAGAGGGAGAGAGCCAATAAGAGGAGAGGAAAGGGGGAGAGAGCCAATAAGATGAGAAGAAAGAGGGAGAGAGCCAATAAGAGGAGAGGAAAGGGGGAGAGAGCCAATAAGAGGAGAAGAAAGAGGGAGAGAGCCAATAAGAGGAGAGGAAAGGGGGAGAGATCCAATAAGAGGAGAAGAAAGAGGGAGAGAGCCAATAAGAGGAGAAGAAAGAGGGAGAGAGCCAATAAGAGGAGAGGAAAGGGGAGAGAGCCAATAAGAGGAGATGAAAGGGGGAGAGAGCCAATAAGAGGAGAGGAAAGGGGAGAGAGCCAATAAGAGGAGAGGAAAGGGCAAGAGAGCCAATAAGAGGAGTGGAAAGAGGGAGAGAGCCAATAAGAGGAGAAGAAAGAGGGAGAGAGCCAGTAAGAGGAGAGGAAAGGGGGAGAGAGCCAATAAGAGGAGAGGAAAGGGGAGAGAGCCAATAAGAGGAGAGGATTAGGGAGAGAGCCAATAAGAGGAGAGGAAAGGGGAGCGAGCCAATAAGAGGAGAGGAAAGAGGGAGAGAGCCAATAAGAGGAGAGGAAAGGTGGAAAGAGCCAATAAGAGGAGAAGAAAGAGGGAGAGAGCCAATAAGAGGAGAGGAAAGGTGGAAAGAGCCAATAAGAGGAGAGGAAAGGGCAAGAGAGCCAATAAGAGGAGAGGAAAGGGCAAGAGAGACAATAAGAGGAGAGGAAAGGGGAGAGAGCCAATAAGAGGAGAGGAAAGGGGAGAGAGCCAATAAGTGGAGAGGAAATACGGATATTATAGCGGATTAGGAGAAGGAGTAATTCATTAGTTAAATAGTTCAGTATTTATTAATTCAGTATTCATTAGTTCAGTATTCATTAATTCAGTATTCATTAGTTCAGTATTCATTAGTTCAGTATTCATTAATTCAGTATTCATTAGTTCAGTATTCATTAATTCAGTATTCATTAGTTCAGTATTCATTAATTCAGTATTCATTAGTTCAGTATTTATTAATTCAGTATTCATTATTACTTGGCAGCCTTGGCTGTGGATACACCACTCACAGTGCCAATGACAAATAATTACACAGTGGCACACACACACACACACACACACACACACACACACACACACACACACACACACACACACGCTCTCTCTCCTTTCTCTTTCCAAGGTGTTTCAGTGGGCCAGGTGCAGGCTGTGCCAGACAGAGGCAGGCTGGCGAGGGTGCTTATCAGGAGAGACACAGGAGCAGGGAGGGAGGACAGGCTGCCACCAGACCATGCACGAGCGTCAACACACACTGAAACACACTAATGCGTGCAAGCACCCACGTAGATACTGAATCTTTCTCCATCTTTCACTCTTGCACAAAACCACAAGCTCTTTCTCTCACACACATGCTGCCCAAGGAGCCAGTTCAGAATGGCCCAATCAGAACAGAGGGCGGTCCTAAGAACACACACATACTGCCCAAGGAACCGGTTCAGAACAGCCCAATCAGAACAGAGGGCGGTCCTAAGAACACACACATACTGCCCAAGGAGCCAGTTCAGAACGGCCCAATCAGAACAGAGGGCGGTCCTAAGAACACACACATACTGCAGCCAGTTCGGAACGGCCCAATCAGAACAGAGGGCGGTCCTAAGAACACACACATACTGCAGCCAGTTCAGAACGGCCCAATCAGAACAGAGGGCGGTCCTAAGAACACACACATACTGCACAAGGAACCAGTTCAGAACGGCCCAATCAGAACAGAGGGCGGTCCTGAGAAAGTGTTTGAGCAGCTGTGGTCATGACCCACGTACCACGTGAACCTGTGCTGTGTACCGTCTAGACAGGATAGCTGTGTGGCTTACTAACGGAAACGTGCACACTTACCGTTTACCAACAGAATCCCACAAAATATACAACAGTTCAGTCCCTCAGCGCTGAGCCTCAGTCACTCACTTTCAGCCGACCCTTTAGTATCTACGTGATGGTATTTAGCCGGTTCAGGCCTCTGGCTGGGTGGATGACTCTCAGTTAGACTGGACAGGCCTCTGGCTGGGTGGACAACTCTCAGTTAGACTGGACAGGCCTCTGGCTGGGTGGATGACTCTCAGTTAGACTGGACAGGCCTCTGGCTGGGTGGACAACTCTCAGTTAGACTGGACAGGCCTCTGGCTGGGTGGACGACTCTCAGTTAGACTGGACAGGTCTCTGGCTGGGTGGACAACTCTCAGTTAGACTGGACAGGTCTCTGGCTGGCTGGGTTGACAACTCTCAGTTAGACTGGACAGGTCTCTGGCTGGGTGGGTGGACGACTCTCAGTTAGACAGGACAGGCCTCTGGCTGGGTGGGTGGACGACTCTCAGTTAGACTGGACAGGCCTCTGGCTGGGTGGACGACTCTCAGTTAGACTGGACAGGCCTCTGGCAGGGTGGGTGGACAACTCTCAGTTAGACTGGACAGGCCTCTGGCTGGGTGGACGACTCTCAGTTAGACTGGACAGGCCTCTGGCTTGGTGGGTGGATGACTCTCAGTTAGACTGGACAGGCCTCTGGCTGGGTGGACAACTCTCAGTTAGACTGGACAGGTCTCTGGCTGGGTGGACGACTCTCAGTTAGACTGGACAGGCCTCTGGCTGGGTGGATGACTCTCAGTTAGACTGGACAGGCCTCTGGCTGGATAGACGACTCTCAGTTAGACTGGACAGGCCTCTGGCTGGCTGGGTTGACAACTCTCAGTTAGACTGGACAGGTCTCTGGCTGGGTGGGTGGACGACTCTCACTTAGACTGGACAGGCCTCTGGCTGGGTGGGTGGACGACTCTCAGTTAGACTGGACAGGCCTCTGGCTGGGTGGACGACTCTCAGTTAGACTGGACAGGCCTCTGGCAGGGTGGGTGGACAACTCTCAGTTAGACTGGACAGGCCTCTGGCTGGGTGGACGACTCTCAGTTAGACTGGACAGGCCTCTGGCTTGGTGGGTGGATGACTCTCAGTTAGACTGGACAGGCCTCTGGCTGGGTGGACGACTCTCAGTTAGACTGGACAGGCCTCTGGCAGGGTGGACAACTCTCAGTTAGACTGGACAGGCCTCTGGCTGGGTGGACGACTCTCAGTTAGACTGGACAGGCCTCTGGCTGGGTGGACGACTCTCAGTTGGACTGGACAGGCCTCTGGCTGGGTGGGTGGATGACTCTCAGTTAGACTGGACAGGCCTCTGGCTGGGTGGACAACTCTCAGTTAGACTGGACAGGTCTCTGGCTGGGTGGACGACTCTCAGTTAGACTGGACAGGCCTCTGGCTGGGTGGATGACTCTCAGTTAGACTGGACAGGGCTCTGGCTGGATAGACGACTCTCAGTTAGACTGGCCAGGCCTCTGGCTGGGTGGGTAGACGACTCTCAGTTAGACTGGACAGACCTCTGGCTGGGTGGACGACTCTCAGTTAGACTGGACAGGTCTCTGGCTGTGTGGACGACTCTCAGTTAGACTGGACAGGCCTCTGGCTGGGTGGACGACTCTCAGTTAGACTGGACAGGACTCTGGCTGGGTGGACGACTCTCAGTTGGACTGGACAGGCCTCTGGCTGGGTGGCCGACTCTCAGTTACACTGGACAGGTTTCTGGCTGGGTGGACGACTCTCAGTTAGACTGGACAGGTCTCTGGATGGGTGGACGACTCTCAGTTAGACTGGACAGGCCTCTGGCTGGGTGGACGACTCTCAGTTAGACTGGACAGGTCTCTGGCTGGGTGGACGACTCTCAGTTAGACTGGACAGGACTCTGGCTGGGTTGACGACTCTCAGTTAGACTGGACAGGTCTCTGGCTGGGTGGACGACTCTCAGTTAGACTGGACAGGTCTCTGGCTGTGTGGACGACTCTCAGTTAGACTGGACAGGCCTCTGGCTGGGTGGACGACTCTCAGTTAGACTGGACAGGCCTCTGGCTGGGTGGAAGACTCTCAGTTGGACTGGACAGGCCTCTGGCTGGGTGGGTGGATGACTCTCAGTTAGACTGGACAGGCCTCTGGCTGGGTGGACAACTCTCAGTTAGACTGGACAGGTCTCTGGCTGGGTGGACGACTCTCAGTTAGACTGGACAGGCCTCTGGCTGGGTGGATGACTCTCAGTTAGACTGGACAGGGCTCTGGCTGGATAGACAACTCTCAGTTAGACTGGACAGGCCTCTGGCTGGGTGGGTAGACGACTCTCAGTTAGACTGGACAGGCCTCTGGCTGGGTGGACGACTCTCAGTTAGACTGGACAGGTCTCTGGCTGTGTGGACGACTCTCAGTTAGACTGGACAGGCCTCTGGCTGGGTGGACGACTCTCAGTTAGACTGGACAGGACTCTGGCTGGGTGGACGACTCTCAGTTGGACTGGACAGGCCTCTGGCTGGGTGGCCGACTCTCAGTTACACTGGACAGGTCTCTGGCTGGGTGGACGACTCTCAGTTAGACTGGACAGGTCTCTGGATGGGTGGACGACTCTCAGTTAGACTGGACAGGCCTCTGGCTGGGTGGACGACTCTCAGTTAGACTGGACAGGTCTCTGGCTGGGTGGACGACTCTCAGTAAGACTGGACAGGACTCTGGCTGGGTTGACGACTCTCAGTTAGACTGGACAGGTCTCTGGCTGGGTGGACGACTCTCAGTTAGACTGGACAGGTCTCTGGATGGGTGGACGACTCTCAGTTAGACTGGACAGGCCTCTGGCTGGGTGGACGACTCTCAGTTAGACTGGACAGATCTCTGGCTGGGTGGACGACTCTCAGTTAGACTGGACAGGACTCTGGCTGGGTTGACGACTCTCAGTTAGACTGGACAGGCCTCTGGCTGGGTGGGTAGACGACTCTCAGTTAGACTGGACAGGTCTCTGGCTGGGTGGGTAGACGACTCTCAGTTAGACTGGACAGGCCTCTGGCTGGGTGGACGACTCTCAGTTAGACTGGACAGGTCTCTGGCTGGGTGGGTAGACGACTCTCAGTTAGACTGGACAGGCCTCTGGCTGGGTGGACGACTCTCAGTTACACTGGACAGGTCTCTGGCTGGGTGGACGACTCTCAGTTAGACTGGACAGGACTCTGGCTGGGTTGACGACTCTCAGTTAGACTGGACAGGCCTCTGGCTGGGTGGGTCGACGACTCTCAGTTAGACTGGACAGGTCTCTGGCTGGGTGGGTAGACGACTCTCAGTTAGACTGGACAGGCCTCTGGCTGGGTGGACGACTCTCAGTTAGACTGGACAGGCCTCTGGCTGGGTGGGTGGACAACTCTCAGTTAGACTGGACAGGTCTCTAGCTGGGTGGACGACTCTCAGTTAGACTGGACAGGTCTCTGGCTGGGTGGGTAGACGACTCTCAGTTAGACTGGACAGGCCTCTGGCTGGGTGGATGAATCTCAGCTAGACTGGACAGGCCTCTGGCTGGGTGGACGACTCTCAGTTAGACTGGACAGGCCTCTGGCTGGGTGGGTGGACAACTCTCAGTTAGACTGGACAGGTCTCTGGCTGGGTGGACGACTCTCAGTTAGACTGGACAGGTCTCTGGCTGGGTGGGTAGACGACTCTCAGTTAGACTGGACAGGCCTCTGGCTGGGTGGATGACTCTCAGCTAGACTGGACAGGCCTCTGGCTGGGTGGACGACTCTCAGTTAGACTGGACAGGTCTCTGGCTGGGTGGGTAGACGACTCTCAGTTAGACTGCACAGGCCTCTGGCTGGGTGGATGACTCTCAGCTAGACTGGACAGGCCTCTGGCTGGGTGGACGACTCTCAGTTAGACTGGACAGGCCTCTGGCTGGGTGGGTGGACGACTCTCAGTTAGACTGGACAGGTCTCTCGCTGGCTGGACGACTCTCAGTTAGACTGGACACGTCTCTGACTGGGTGGGTGGATGACTCTCAGTTAGACTGGACAGGCCTCTGGCTGGGTGGATGACTCTCAGCTAGACTGGACAGGCCTCTGGCTGGGTGGACGACTCTCAGTTAGACTGGACAGGTCTCTGGCTGGGTGGCTGGATGACTCTCAGTTAGACTGGACAGGTCTCTGGCTGGGTGGACGACTCAGTTAGACTGGACAGGCCTCTGGCTGGCTTGTTGGACGACTCTCAGTTAGACTGGACAGGTCTCTGGTTGGGTTGATGACTCTCAGTTAGACTGGACAGGCCTCTGGCTGGGTTGATGACTCTCAGTTAGACTGGACAGGTCTCTGGTTGGGTGGATGACTCTCAGTTAGACTGGACATGCCTCTGGCTGGCTGGACGACTCTCAGTTAGACTGGACAGGCCTCTGGCTGGGTGGCTGGATGACTCTCAGTTAGACTGGACAGGTCTCTGGCTGGGTTGATGACTCTCAGTTAGACTGGACAGGTCTCTGGTTGGGTGGATGACTCTCAGTTAGACTGGACAGGCCTCTGGTTGGGTTGATGACTCTCAGTTAGACTGGACAGGTCTCTGGTTGGGTTGATGACTCTCAGTTAGACTGGACAGGTCTCTGGTTGGGTTGATGACTCTCAGTTAGACTGGACAGGCCTCTGGTTGGGTTGATGACTCTCAGTTAGACTGGACACTATGTGTCTGAGAGGTACATGAGGCCTGCCTCCTGTGAAGTGGATAACCTGGATGGAGCGGGGATCAGATAACACACACACACACACACACACACACACACACACACACACACACACACACACACCAGTCATTTGATGTCAGAACTCAGACTGGATAGACTCTGTGGTCTGCTGCCCTCAATACTAAATGCTCTGTAGAGATTCCTGTGTCTGTCGATGTATAGATATGATACAGACTGACTGACTGTTTTCTGTGTCTATCAATATACAGATATGATACAGACTGTTCTCTGTGTCTATCGGTATACAGATACGATACAGACTGACTGACTGTTCTCTGTGTCTATCGATATACAGATACGATACAGACTGACTGTTCTCTGTGTCTGTGTTAGTGACTTTTATATGTCTTTACTGGTGCTGAGTGAAGGGCTCCTTTACCACAAAACAAGGCTCAGTGGTTCTGTGGCTTCAGTTAGCGTGCAGTCAGGAACTCACAGTCAGTCAGGAACTCACAGTCAGTCAGTCAGTCAGTCAGGAACTCACAGTCAGTCAGTCAGTCAGGAACTCACAGTCAGTCTGTCAGGAACTCACAGTCAGTCAGTCAGGAACTCACAGTCAGTCAGCCAGGAACTCACAGTCAGTCAGTCAGGAACTCACAGTCAGTCAGTCAGGAACTTAGTCAGTCAGGAACTCACAGTCAGTCAGCCAGGAACTCACAGTCAGTCAGTCAGGAACTCACAGTCAGTCAGTCAGGAACTCAGTCAGTCAGTCAGGAACTCACAGTCAGTCTGCCAGGAACTCAGTCAGTCAGTCAGGAACTCACAGTCAGTCAGTCAGTCAGGAACTCACAGTCAGTCAGTCAGGAACTCACAGTCAGTCAGTCAGGTACTCACAGTCAGTCAGTCAGGAACTCACAGTCAGTCAGTCAGTCAGGACCACACAGTCAGATAGACCAGAGGTTTGTCAGGACAAGGCAGGCCTCAACAGGTCAGGGAGCGGAGAGCAGATAGAGATCAGCTTCAGAGAAAGACATGCTGGAGCAGACCGATCCCGCGTGGCTCAGTTGGTAGAGCGATGACACCCGGGTTGTGAGTTCAATTCCCACGGGAGGACTGGCATGAACACATAGGGACATGGAAACACTCACTTCCTGTAAATTGCGCTGGAACGTCTGCTAAATGACTCAAAATGTAAAAATGATTACTGGCATGCAGTTCACCCCTGTGATTGAGGAGGGGGGGTTACTGTTCACCACTTAGTGATGTGTGTTTTTGTGTTTAAAAAGCAATATACAGTGGGGCAAAAAAGTATTTAGTCAGCCACCAATTGTGCAAAAGATGAGAGAGGCCTGTAATTTTCATCATAGGTACACATCAACTATGAAAGACATAATGAGAAAAAAAATCCAGAAAATCACGTTGTAGGATTTTTTATGAATTTATTTGCAAATTATGGTGGAAAATAAGTATTTGGTCAATAACAAAAGTTTATCTCAATACTTTGTTATATACCCTCTGTTGGCAATGACAGAGGTCAAACGTTTTCTGTAAATCTTCACAAGGTTTTCACACACTGTTGCTGGTATTTTGGCCCATTCCTCCACGCAGAGCTCCTCTAGAGCAGTGATGTTTTGGGGCTGTTGCTGGGCAACACGGACTTTCAACTCCCTCCAAAGATTTTCTATGTGGTTGAGATCTGGAGACTGGCTAGGCCACTCCAGGGGAGTGTGGAGCCCCAGATCGAGGGAGATTATCAGTGGTCTTGTATGTCTTCCATTTCCTAATAATTGCTCCCACAGTTGATTTCTTCAAACAAAGCTACTTACCTATTGCAGATTCAGTCTTCCCAGCCTGGTGCAGGTCTACAATTTTGTTTCTGGTGTCCTTTGGCAGCTCTTTGGTCTTGGCCATAGTGGAGTTTGGAGTGTGATTTTGTCTGTCATAGTTGAAGTGTACCTATGATGAAAATTACAGGCCTGTCTCATCTTTTTAAGTGGGAGAACTTGCACAATTGGTGGCTGACTAAATACTTTTTTGCCCCACTGTAGTTACATAATATGAATCGATTGATTGAATGACTAACATATTGAATTTGATTGGTTGAATGACTAACATAATGAATTTGATTGGTTGAATGACTAACATATTGAATTTGATTGATTGAATGACTAACATATTGAATTTGATTGGTTGAATGACTAACATATTGAATTTGATTGGTTGAATGACTAACATATTGAATTTGATTGGTTGAATGACTAACATATTGAATTTGATTGGTTGAATGACTAACATATTGAATTTGATTGGTTGAATGACTAACATATTGAATTTGATTGGTTGAATGACTAACATATTGAATTTGATTGGTTGTGTTTCTCCAGATGGGATGTTCCAGCCGCCCTTCAGTCTCAACAAGTTGTGTAAGTTCTGTGACGTGGAGTCTTCATCCTGCAACGGAACAGGAAGCTGCCTCTCGAACTGCTCCATCACCTCCATCTGTCGTCTGGAGCATGAAGTCTGCATCGCCATCTGGTAGGATTATGGTGGGGGGGGGGGGGTCAGTCTGCATCTGGTAGGATTACAGTGGAGAGGGGGGGGGGGTCTGGGTCAGTCTGCATCTGGTAGGATTACAGTGGAGAGGGGGGGGGGCTGGGTCAGTCTGCATCTGGTAGGATTACAGTGGAGAGGGGGGGGGGGGGCTGGGTCAGTCTGCATCTGGTAGGATTACAGTGGAGAGGGGGGGGGGGGGCTGGGTCAGTCTGCATCTGGTAGGATTACAGTGGAGGGGGGGGGGGTCTGTGTCAGTCTCCATCTGGTAGGATTACAGTGGAGAGGGGGGGGGGGGCTGGGTCAGTCTGCATCTGGTAGGATTACAGTGGAGAGGGGGGGGCTGGGTCAGTCTGCATCTGGTAGGATTACAGTGGAGGGGGGGGGGGGTCTGGGTCAGTCTCCATCTGGTAGGATTACAGTGGAGAGGGGGTGTCTCTGTCAGTCTCTCTGTCTGTGTCAGTCTCTCTGTCTGTGTCTGTCTCTCTGTCTGTGTCAGTTTCTGTCTCTCTGTCTGTGTGTCTTACGATCTCTCTGTCTGTGTGTGTCTGTGCATGTTTGTGTGTCTGTCTCTCTCTCTCTCTCCATTATCTCCATTTATCTCCGTTATCTCCAGGAGGAAGAATGACAGTAACTACAGCATCGAGACTCTGTGTCATGACCCCTCCAAGCCTCTGTACGGCATCGAGCTGGATGACTACAACAGCTCTATGTGTACCATGAAAGAGAAGAAGAGCTCTGGAGGACCGTTGTACATTTGCTCCTGTACTGAGGAGGAGTGTAACGATAACCTGGCCTTCGCTCCCGGTGAGTACCTTACATACCTACTGTATCAGTCAATTGATCTAATACCCTTATTCTGTTAGTGAGTACCTTACATACTGTACCTACTGTATCAGTCAATTGATCTAATACCCTTATTCTGTTAGTGAGTACCTTACATACTGTACCTACTGTATCAGTCAATTCATCTAATACCCTTATTCTGTTAGTGAGTACCTTACATACTGTACCTACTGTATCAGTCAATTCATCTAATACCCTTACTGTGGGAGTAAGGTAGAGAGAGACAAATGTAGAATAGTGTGGGCTCTATCTCCTCAAGCCCTGTGAGAGGTAGAGGGAGACAGTGTAGAATAGTGTGGGCCCTATCTCCTCCAGCCCTGTGAGAGGTAGAGGTAGACAGTGTAGAATAGTGTGGGCCCTATCTCCTCCAGCCCTGTGAGAGGTAGAGGTAGAGGTCGAGGGAGACAGTGTAGTGTGGTGTAGCGTGGGACCTGTGGGGCCTTGCAGGAGATCTCAGACATGTGGTTTCCTGTCTGTGCTTTACTCAAAGCAGAAACATCTCAGCCACATGCTACTGCACAGATTGTATAGAAAGATAGAGAGAGACAGGAGAGAGAGACACAGGAGATGGGAGAGAGAATGAGAGAGAGAGAGACAGGAGATGGGAGAGAGAAGAAGAGAGGGAGAGAGAGAGATAGGAGATGGGAGAGAGAAGAAGAGAGAGAGAGACAGGAGAGAGAAGGAGAGAGAAGGAGAGAGAGACAGGAGATGGGAGAGAGAAGAAGAGAGGGAGAGAGAGAGACAGGAGATGGGAGAGAGAAGAAGAGAGAGAGAGACAGGAGAGAGAAGGAGAGAGAAGGAGAGAGAGACAGGAGATGGGAGAGAGAAGAAGAGAGGGAGAGAGAGAGACAGGAGATGGGAGAGAGAAGAAGAGAGGGAGAGAGAGAGACAGGAGATGGGAGAGAGAAGAAGAGAGGGAGAGAGAGAGACAGGAGATGGGAGAGAGAAGAAGAGAGGGAGAGAGAGGAGAGGAGGAAACCTGAGTTTACGCCTTCATTATGGTGAATCACTAAAACAATACAGAAATACACTACGGAAAAAGAAGGAACAGCACGTCAGAAATCAGCTCAATGTAATTGAAGAAACCATAGACTCTAACCACTTCTGGGAAAATTGGAAAACACTAAACAAACAACAACACGAAGAATTATCTATCCAAAATGGAGATGTATGGGTAAACCCCTTCTCCAATCTTTTTGTCTCTATAACAAAGAATAAAGAGCAAAAACATATACATGATCAAATACAGATCTTAGAATCAACTATTAAAGACTCCCAGAACCCACTGGATTACAGAACACACTGGATTACAGAACACACTGGATTACAGAACACACTGGATTCCAGAACCCACTGGATTACAGAACACACTGGATTCCAGAACCCACTGGATTCCAGAACACACTGGATTCCAGAACCCACTGGATTCCAGAACACACTGGATTACAGAACCCACTGGATTCCAGAACCCACTGGATTCTCCAATTACATTGAATGAACTACAGGACAAAATAAAAACCCTCCAACCCAAAAAGGCATGTGGTGTTGATGGTATCCTCAATGAAATGATCAAATATACAGACAACAAATTCCAATTGGCTATACTAAAACTCTTTAACATCATCCTTAGCTCTGGCATCTTCCCCAATATTTGGAACCAAGGACTGATCACCCCAATCCACAAAAGTGGAGACACATTTGACCCCAATAACTACCGTGGGATATGCGTAAACAGCAACCTTGGGAAAATCCTCTGCATTATCATTAACAGCAGACTCGTACATGTCCTCAGTGAAAACAATGTACTGAGCAAATGTCAAATTAAAATAGGCAAAAACACACACATTTCTTCCCAGAGGGCCGTGGGGTCAGACAGGGATGCAGCTTAAGCCTCACCCTCTTCAACATATATTTCAACAAATTGGCGAGGGCACTAGAACAGTCTGCAGCACCCGGCCTCACCCTACTAGAATCTGAAGTCTACTGTTTGCTGAGGATCTATCATTCCCTAGCATAGCATTCTGCTGACGTGCCTAGAGCAGTCTTACTGTGGGCTACCAAGTTATACAGACACTACAACTCTGTGTTTGGGTCATTCATTGTACGTGCGGGTGTGTGTTTGTGTGAGTGTGTACATGTGAGTGTGTGTGTGAGTGTGTATGTGTGTATCCACGCCTACTTTAGTAGAGAGCTAATTTGTTACGTAGAAATACTACTAGATCAGCAAATGTCTGTCGAGAAATGAATGACTGTCAAGACAACAGGTCCAGATGTTACTAATCAACCAGAGTTGTTTCAGTCTTGTCTGTTGTTCCTGTGTTTCCTGTCAGCTTCCTGTGTTTCCTTGTTTCTAATCAGTCATTCAGACTCATGAAGATCTGTCTGGATCACTGTGTTACTCTGCAATGCCCACCTTTGACAGCTTCAATTGGGAAGTGAAGCTTGGTCAACATAGAGAAGGGAAGTGTAGTCAACGTAGAGAAGGGAAGCGTAGAGAAGGGAAGTGTAGTCAACATAGAGAAGGGAAACGTAGTCAACATAGAGAAGGGAAGTGTAGTCAACGTAGAGAAGGGAAGTGTAGTCAACATAGAGAAGGGAAGTGTAGTCAACGTAGAGAAGGGAAGTGTAGTCAACGTAGAGAAGGGAAGTGTAGTCAACGTAGAGAAGGGAAGTGTAGTCAACGTAGAGAAGGGAAGCGTAGTCAACGTAGAGAAGGGAAACGTAGTCAACATAGAGAAGGGAAGCATAGAGAAGGGAAGCGTAGTCAACATAGAGAAGGGAAGTGTAGTCAACGTAGAGAAGGGAAGTGTAGTCAACATAGAGAAGGGAAGTGTAGTCAACGTAGAGAAGGGAAGCGTAGAGAAGGGAAGTGTAGTCAACATAGAGAAGGGAAACGTAGTCAACATAGAGAAGGGAAGTGTAGTCAACGTAGAGAAGGGAAGTGTAGTCAACATAGAGAAGGGAAGTGTAGTCAACGTAGAGAAGGGAAGTGTAGTCAACGTAGAGAAGGGAAGTGTAGTCAACGTAGAGAAGGGAAGTGTAGTCAACGTAGAGAAGGGAAGCGTAGTCAACGTAGAGAAGGGAAACGTAGTCAACATAGAGAAGGGAAGCATAGAGAAGGGAAGCGTAGTCAACATAGAGAAGGGAAGTGTAGTCAACGTAGAGAAGGGAAGTGTAGTCAACATAGAGAAGGGAAGTGTAGTCAACGTAGAGAAGGGAAGCATAGAGAAGGGAAGTGTAGTCAACGTAGAGAAGGGAAGTGTAGTCAGCATAGAGAAGGGAAGCGTAGAGAAGGGAAGTGTAGTCAACATAGAGAAGGGAAGCGTAGTCAGCCTAGAGAAGGGAAGCATAGAGAAGGGAAGTGTAGTCAACGTAGAGAAGGGAAGTGTAGTCAACATAGAGAAGGGAAGTGTAGTCAACGTAGAGAAGGGAAGCGTAGTCAGCCTAGAGAAGGGAAGCATAGAGAAGGGAAGTGTAGTCAACATAGAGAAGGGAAGCGTAGTCAGCCTAGAGAAGGGAAGCATAGAGAAGGGAAGTGTAGTCAACGTAGAGAAGGGAAGCGTAGAGAAGGGAAGCGTAGTCAACATAGAGAAGGGAAGTGTAGTCAACGTAGAGAAGGGAAGTGTAGTCAACGTAGAGAAGGGAAGTGTGGGTCAACGTAGAGAAGGGAAGTGTAGTCAACATAGAGAAGGGAAGCGTAGTCAACATAGAGAAGGGATGTGTAGTCAACGTAGAGAAGGGAAGTGTAGTCAACATAGAGAAGGGAAGCGTAGTCAACGTAGAGAAGGGAAGTGTAGTCAACGTAGAGAAGGGAAGTGTAGTCAACGTAGAGAAGGGAAGTGTAGTCAACATAGAGAAGGGAAGCGTAGTCAACATAGAGAAGGGAAGCGTAGTCAACATAGAGAAGGGAAGTGTAGTCAACATAGAGAAGGGAAGTGTAGTCAACGTAGAGAAGGGAAGTGTAGTCAACATAGAGAAGGGAAGCGTAGTCAACGTAGAGAAGGGAAGTGTAGTCAACGTAGAGAAGGGAAGCGTAGTCAACATAGAGAAGGGAAGCGTAGTCAATATAGAGAAGGGAAGTGTAGTCAACGTAGAGAAGGGAAGTGTAGTCAACGTAGAGAAGGGAAGTGTAGTCAACATAGAGAAGGGAAGTGTAGTCAACGTAGAGAAGGGAAGCGTAGTCAGCCTAGAGAAGGGAAGCATAGAGAAGGGAAGTGTAGTCAACGTAGAGAAGGGAAGTGTAGTCAACATAGAGAAGGGAAGTGTAGTCAACATAGAGAATGGAAGTGTAGTCAACGTAGAGAAGGGAAGTGTAGTCAACATAGAGAAGGGAAGGGTAGTCAACGTAGAGAAGGGAAGTGTAGTCAACGTAGAGAAGGGAAGCGTAGTCAGCCTAGAGAAGGGAAGCATAGAGAAGGGAAGTGTAGTCAACGTAGAGAAGGGAAGCGTAGAGAAGGGAAGCGTAGTCAACGTAGAGAAGGGAAGCGTAGAGAAGGGAAGTGTAGTCAATGTAGAGAAGGGAAGTGTAGTCAGCCTAGAGAAGGGAAGCATAGAGAAGGGAAGTGTAGTCAACGTAGAGAAGGGAAGCGTAGAGAAGGGAAGCGTAGTCAACATAGAGAAGGGAAGTGTAGTCAACGTAGAGAAGGGAAGTGTAGTCAACGTAGAGAAGGGAAGTGTAGTCAACGTAGAGAAGGGAAGTGTAGTCAACATAGAGAAGGGAAGCGTAGTTAACATAGAGAAGGGAAGCGTAGTCAACATAGAGAAGGGATGCATAGAGAAGGGAAGTGTAGTCAACGTAGAGAAGGGAAGCGTAGTCAGCCTAGAGAAGGGAAGCATAGAGAAGGGAAGTGTAGTCAACGTAGAGAAGGGAAGCGTAGAGAAGGGAAGCGTAGTCAACATAGAGAAGGGAAGTGTAGTCAACGTAGAGAAGGGAAGTGTAGTCAACGTAGAGAAGGGAAGTGTAGTCAACGTAGAGAAGGGAAGTGTAGTCAACATAGAGAAGGGAAGCGTAGTCAACATAGAGAAGGGAAGCGTAGTCAACATAGAGAAGGGAAGTGTAGTCAACATAGAGAAGGGAAGTGTAGTCAACGTAGAGAAGGGAAGTGTAGTCAACGTAGAGAAGGGAAGTGTAGTCAACATAGAGAAGGGAAGTGTAGTCAACGTAGAGAAGGGAAGCGTAGTCAGCCTAGAGAAGGGAAGCATAGAGAAGGGAAGTGTAGTCAACGTAGAGAAGGGAAGTGTAGTCAACATAGAGAAGGGAAGTGTAGTCAACATAGAGAATGGAAGTGTAGTCAACGTAGAGAAGGGAAGTGTAGTCAACATAGAGAAGGGAAGGGTAGTCAACGTAGAGAAGGGAAGTGTAGTCAACGTAGAGAAGGGAAGCGTAGTCAGCCTAGAGAAGGGAAGCATAGAGAAGGGAAGTGTAGTCAACGTAGAGAAGGGAAGCGTAGAGAAGGGAAGCGTAGTCAACGTAGAGAAGGGAAGCGTAGAGAAGGGAAGTGTAGTCAATGTAGAGAAGGGAAGTGTAGTCAGCCTAGAGAAGGGAAGCATAGAGAAGGGAAGTGTAGTCAACGTAGAGAAGGGAAGCGTAGAGAAGGGAAGCGTAGTCAACATAGAGAAGGGAAGTGTAGTCAACGTAGAGAAGGGAAGTGTAGTCAACGTAGAGAAGGGAAGTGTAGTCAACGTAGAGAAGGGAAGTGTAGTCAACATAGAGAAGGGAAGCGTAGTTAACATAGAGAAGGGAAGCGTAGTCAACATAGAGAAGGGATGCATAGAGAAGGGAAGTGTAGTCAACGTAGAGAAGGGAAGCGTAGTCAGCCTAGAGAAGGGAAGCATAGAGAAGGGAAGTGTAGTCAACGTAGAGAAGGGAAGCGTAGAGAAGGGAAGCGTAGTCAACATAGAGAAGGGAAGTGTAGTCAACGTAGAGAAGGGAAGTGTAGTCAACGTAGAGAAGGGAAGTGTAGTCAACGTAGAGAAGGGAAGTGTAGTCAACATAGAGAAGGGAAGCGTAGTCAACATAGAGAAGGGAAGCGTAGTCAACATAGAGAAGGGAAGTGTAGTCAACATAGAGAAGGGAAGTGTAGTCAACGTAGAGAAGGGAAGTGTAGGCAACATAGAGAAGGGAAGCGTAGTCAACGTAGAGAAGGGAAGTGTAGTCAACGTAGAGAAGGGAAGTGTAGTCAACGTAGAGAAGGGAAGTGTAGTCAACATAGAGAAGGGAAGCGTAGTCAACATAGAGAAGGGAAGCGTAGTCAACATAGAGAAGGGAAGTGTAGTCAACATAGAGAAGGGAAGTGTAGTCAACATAGAGAAGGGAAGTGTAGTCAACGTAGAGAAGGGAAGTGTAGTCAACATAGAGAAGGGAAGTGTAGTCAACATAGAGAAGGGAAGTGTAGTCAACGTAGAGAAGGGAAGTGTAGTCAACATAGAGAAGGGAAGGGTAGTCAACATAGAGAAGGGAAGTGTAGTCAACGTAGAGAAGGGAAGTGTAGTCAACATAGAGAAGGGAAGTGTAGTCAACGTAGAGAAGGGAAGCGTAGAGAAGGGAAGTGTAGTCAATGTAGAGAAGGGAAGTGTAGTCAGCCTAGAGAAGGGAAGCATAGAGAAGGGAAGTGTAGTCAACGTAGAGAAGGGAAGCGTAGAGAAGGGAAGCGTAGTCAACATAGAGAAGGGAAGTGTAGTCAACGTAGAGAAGGGAAGTGTAGTCAACGTAGAGAAGGGAAGTGTAGTCAACGTAGAGAAGGGAAGTGTAGTCAACATAGAGAAGGGAAGCGTAGTCAACATAGAGAAGGGAAGCGTAGTCAACATAGAGAAGGGAAGCATAGAGAAGGGAAGTGTAGTCAACGTAGAGAAGGGAAGCGTAGTCAGCCTAGAGAAGGGAAGCATAGAGAAGGGAAGTGTAGTCAACGTAGAGAAGGGAAGCGTAGAGAAGGGAAGCGTAGTCAACATAGAGAAGGGAAGTGTAGTCAACGTAGAGAAGGGAAGTGTAGTCAACATAGAGAAGGGAAGTGTAGTCAACGTAGAGAAGGGAAGTGTAGTCAACATAGAGAAGGGAAGCGTAGTCAACATAGAGAAGGGAAGCGTAGTCAACATAGAGAAGGGAAGTGTAGTCAACATAGAGAAGGGAAGTGTAGTCAACGTAGAGAAGGGAAGTGTAGTCAACATAGAGAAGGGAAGCGTAGTCAACGTAGAGAAGGGAAGTGTAGTCAACGTAGAGAAGGGAAGTGTAGTCAACGTAGAGAAGGGAAGTGTAGTCAACATAGAGAAGTGAAGCGTAGTCAACATAGAGAAGGGAAGCGTAGTCAACATAGAGAAGGGAAGTGTAGTCAACATAGAGAAGGGAAGTGTAGTCAACGTAGAGAAGGGAAGTGTAGTCAACATAGAGAAGGGAAGCGTAGTCAACGTAGAGAAGGGAAGTGTAGTCAACGTAGAGAAGGGAAGCGTAGTCAACATAGAGAAGGGAAGTGTAGTCAACATAGAGAAGGGAAGTGTAGTCAACGTAGAGAAGGGAAGCGTACAAGCGTAGTCAACGTAGAGAAGGGAAGTGTAGTCAACGTAGAGAAGGGAAGCATAGTCAACTTAGAGAAGGGAAGCGTAGAAGCGTAGTCAACGTAGAGAAGGGAAGTGTAGTCAACGTAGAGAAGGGAAGCGTAGTCAACATAGAGAAGGGAAGCGTAGTCAACGTAGAGAAGGGAAGCGTAGTCAACATAGAGAAGGGAAGCGTAGTCAACGTAGAGAAGGGAAGTGTAGAGAAGGGAAGGGTAGAGAAGGGAAGGGTAGTCAACGTAGAGAAGGGAAGCGTAGAGAAGGGAAGTGTAGTCAACGTAGAGAAGGGAAGTGTAGTCAACGTAGAGACGGGAAGTGTAGTCAACGTAGAGAAGGGAAGTGTAGTCAACGTAGAGAAGGGAAGTGTAGTCAACGTAGAGAAGGGAAGTGTAGTCAACGTAGAGAAGGGAAGTGTAGTCAACGTAGAGAAGGGAAGTGTAGTCAACGTAGAGAAGGGAAGTGTAGTCAACGTAGAGAAGGGAAGTGTAGTCAACGTAGAGAAGGGAAGTGTAGAGAAGGGAAGTGTAGTCAACGTATAGAAGGGAAGTGTAGTCAACATAGAGAAGGGAAGCGTAGTCAACGTAGAGAAGGGAAGTGTAGTCAACATAGAGAAGGGAAGTGTAGTCAACGTAGAGAAGGGAAGTGTAGTCAACATAGAGAAGGGAAGTGTAGTCAACATAGAGAAGGGAAGTGTAGTCAACATAGAGAAGGGAAGTGTAGTCAACATAGAGAAGGGAAGTGTAGTCAACGTAGAGAAGGGAAGTGTAGTCAACGTAGAGAAGGGAAGTGTAGTCAACATAGAGAAGGGAAGTGTAGTCAACATAGAGAAGGGAAGTGTAGTCAACATAGAGAAGGGAAGTGTAGTCAACATAGAGAAGGGAAGTGTAGTCAACGTAGAGAAGGGAAGTGTAGTCAACATAGAGAAGGGAAGTGTAGTCAACGTAGAGAAGGGAAGTGTAGTCAACATAGAGAAGGGAAGTGTAGTCAACGTAGAGAAGGGAAGTGTAGTCAACGTAGAGAAGGGAAGTGTAGTCAACATAGAGAAGGGAAGTGTAGTCAACGTAGAGAAGGGAAGTGTAGTCAACATAGAGAAGGGAAGTGTAGTCAACATAGAGAAGGGAAGTGTAGTCAACATAGAGAAGGGAAGTGTAGTCAACATAGAGAAGGGAAGTGTAGTCAACGTAGAGAAGGGAAGTGTAGTCAACGTAGAGAAGGGAAGTGTAGTCAACGTAGAGAAGGGAAGTGTAGTCAACGTAGAGAAGGGAAGTGTAGTCAACGTAGAGAAGGGAAGTGTAGTCAACATAGAGAAGGGAAGTGTAGTCAACATAGAGAAGGGAAGTGTAGTCAACATAGAGAAGGGAAGTGTAGTCAATGTAGAGAAGGGAAGTGTAGTCAACATAGAGAAGGGAAGTGTAGTCAACGTAGAGAAGGGAAGTGTAGTCAACGTAGAGAAGGGAAGCGTAGAGAAGGGAAGTGTAGTCAATGTAGAGAAGGGAAGTGTAGTCAACGTAGAGAAGGGAAGCGTAGAGAAGGGAAGTGTAGTCAACATAGAGAAGGGAAGTGTAGTCAACATAGAGAAGGGAAGTGTAGTCAACATAGAGAAGGGAAGTGTAGTCAACGTAGAGAAGGGAAGTGTAGTCAACATAGAGAAGGGAAGTGTAGTCAACATAGAGAAGGGAAGTGTAGTCAACATAGAGAAGGGAAGTGTAGTCAACGTAGAGAAGGGAAGTGTAGTCAACATAGAGAAGGGAAGTGTAGTCAACGTAGAGAAGGGAAGTGTAGTCAACATAGAGAAGGGAAGTGTAGTCAACGTAGAGAAGGGAAGTGTAGTCAACATAGAGAAGGGAAGCGTAGAGAAGGGAAGTGTAGTCAACATTGAGAAGGGAAGCGTAGTCAACGTAGAGAAGGGAAGTGTAGTCAACGTAGAGAAGGGAAGTGTAGAGAAGGGTAGTGTAGTCAACGTAGAGAAGGGAAGTGTAGTCAACATTGAGAAGGGAAGTGTAGTCAACATAGACAAGGGAAGTGTAGTCAACATTGCGAAGGGAAGCCACAAAAACAAGTTTATAATAATGTGTGTTTTTTTGTTTTTTGGGGGCAGCTGTCAGAATTACTTTCACTCTCTAAAAGTCGCCTGTAATTCAACGTGATTCAGAGATAAGGATATAATTCATGAATTCACGGTGTGTTGAAAATATCTGTGTGTGTTAAACTGTTGTTCAAGGTTTTCTGAGCTTGTTTCCATCCCTGGGTTATTTTTTACAACCCCTGATTATGAATAATATCCTCCTCATCAGCTGTCCCAAAGCATTCTGGTCACTGGCTATTGTATTATAATAGAAGAAGAAGAAGAAGAAGAAGAAGAAGAAGAAGAAGAAGAAGAAGAAGAAGGGAAATATGTCTTGTGCCTT
>NC_143023.1:2387500-2390000 GCF_057628025.1 Oncorhynchus mykiss
TATTCATATCTGAATATTCATATCTGAATATTCATATCTGAACTCTATTCATATCTGAATATTCATATCTGAACTCTATTTATATCTGAATATTCATATCTGAACTCTATTCATATCTGGACTCTATTCATATCAGAATATTCATATCTGACCTCTATTCATATCTGCATATTCATATCTGAACTCTATTAATATCTGAATATTCATATCTGAACCCTATTCATATCTGAATATTCATATCTGAACTCTATTCATATCTGAACTCTATTCATATCTGAACTCTATTCATATCTGAATATTAATATCTGAACTCTATTCATATCTGAATATTCATATCTGAATATTCATATCTGAACTCTATTCATATCTGAATATTCATATCTGAACTCTATTCATATCTGAATATTCATATCTGAACTCTATTCATATCTGAACTCTATTCATATCTGAATATTCATATCTGAACTCTGTTCATATCTGAACTCTGTTCATATCTCTATTCATATCTGAATATTCATATCTGAACTCTATTCATATCTGAATATTCATATCTGAACTCTGTTCATATCTCTATTCATATCTGAATATTCATATCTGAACTCTGTTCATATCTGAACTCTGTTCATATCTCTATTCATATCTGAATATTCATATCTGAACTCTATTCATATCTGAATATTCATATCTGAACTCTGTTCATATCTCTATTCATATCTGAATATTCATATCTGAACTCTATTCATATCTGAATATTCATATCTGAACTCTATTCATATCTTTACATATAAACACTATTATCCCTGTGACATTTAAGAGTGAAAGGCCAAAGTGAACGTCACCAGACGTCACCACAATCACTGTAGCGTTTTATAAAAGCTGCATTTTATTCTGTACCAAGTAAAAAACAAAAGGGGTTGGGACTTTTCTATTTGTGAAACACAATGCAACGCAACTTTATCAAAGAGCTCCGACCTTTTTTTTCCCCTCCTAGTTCTGGGGAATATCCTGTCCTCGTTTACACTGGACCACACTATGTATCCTAGTTCTGGGGAATATCCTGTCCTCGTTTACACTGGACCACACTATGTCTCCTAGTTCTGGGGAATATCCTGTCCTCGTTTACACTGGACCACACTATGTCTCACTCTGTCTCGCGTACTGGACATGTAGCCTCACACCACAGTGGATTATTACACAGCACATCACTGTTTCTGAGAGGGAGAAAAGGTACATGTCCAACCATGTGTTAGATGTACTTATATGCGCGGTCAGTTTTATTCATGACAGCATGCTTGTGTCACCAGTGGGAATCGAACCGGGGTTTTCCTGCTCACCAACCCAAAGTCTTAACCATTAGGCCAGGAGGTTGTCATCAAGGTACGAGGGCTACCTCTTTACAAGATCTTGATTCATTAGGCCAGGAGGTCGTCATTAAGGTACGAGGGCTACCTCTTTAGAAGAGTCTGATTCATTAGACCAGGAGGTCGTCATTAAGGTACGAGGGCTACCTCTTTAGAAGAGTCTGATTCATTAGACCAGGAGGTCGTCATTAAGGTACGAGGGCTACCTCTTTAGAAGAGTCTGATTCATTAGACCAGGAGGTCGTCATCAAGGTACGAGAGCTACCTCTTTACAAGAGCCTGATTCATTAGACCGAGAGGTCATCATCAAGGTACGAGGGCTACCTCTTTACAAGAGCCTGATTCATTAGACCAGGAGGTCGTCATCAAGGTACGAGGGCTACCTCTTTACAAGAGCCTGATTCATTAGACCGAGAGGTCGCCATCAAGGTACGAGGGCTACCTCTTTACAAGAGTCTGATTCATTAGACCAAGAGGTCGTCATCAAGGTACGAGGGCTACCTCTTTACAAGAGTCTGATTCATTAGACCGAGAGGTCGTCATCAAGGTACGAGGGCTACCTCTTTACAAGAGCCTGATTCATTAGACCGAGAGGTCGCCATCAAGGTACGAGGGCTACCTCTTTACAAGAGTCTGATTCATTAGACCAAGAGGTCGTCATCAAGGTACGAGGGCTACCTCTTTACAAGAGTCTGATTCATTAGACCGAGAGGTCGTCATCAAGGTACGAGGGTTACCTCTTTACAAGAGCCTGATTCATTAGACCAGGAGGTCGTCATTAAGGTACGAGGGCTACCTCTTTACAAGAGCCTGATTCATTAGACCGAGAGGTCGCCATCAAGGTACGAGGGCTACCTCTTTACAAGAGCCTGATTCATTAGACCGAGCGGTCGTCATCAAGGTACGAGGGCTACCACTTTACAAGAGCCTGATTCATTAGACCGAGAGGTCCTCATCAAGGTACGAGGGCTATCTCTTTACAAGAGCCTGATTTCCAATCACCAGCTACATGTGCTCTATTCTAAGACCCCTCCTTCTCTCCTATGTTCTCCAGTGGTTGGCCTGACCATGGAGTCCCCGGTGATATCAGTCATCCTGATCAGCCAGTTACCCTTACTGGTACTAGTTAGAATTAGACG
>NC_143023.1:2395000-2427500 GCF_057628025.1 Oncorhynchus mykiss
ATACTGTGTTGTTCACTAGTTCTAGATTACAGAGATACATACTGTGTTGTCCAGTAGTTCTAGATTACAGGGATACATACTGTGTTGTCCACTAGTTCTAGATTACAGGGATACATACTGTATATTGTTGTTCACTAGTTCTAGATTACAGGGATACATACTGTGTTGTTCACTGTCTCTAGATTACAGGGATACATACTGTGTTGTTCACTAGTTCTAGATTACAGGGATACATACTGTGTTGTTCACTAGTTCTAGATTACAGGGATACATACTGTGTTGTCCACTAGTTCTAGATTACAGGGATACATACTGTATATTGTTGTTCACTAGTTCTAGATTACAGAGATACATACTGTGTTGTCCACTAGTTCTAGATTACAGGGATACATACTGTGTTGTCCACTAGTTCTAGATTACAGAGATACATACTGTGTTGTTCACTAGTTCTAGATTACAGGGATACATACTGTATATTGTTGTTCACTAGTTCTAGATTACAGGGATACATACTGTGTTGTCCACTAGTTCTAGATTACAGGGATACATACTGTGTTGTCCACTAGTTCTAGATTACAGAGATACATACTGTGTTGTTCACTAGTTCTAGATTACAGGGATACATACTGTGTTGTCCACTAGTTCTAGATTACAGGGATACATACTGTGTTGTTCACTAGTTCTAGATTACAGGGATACATACTGTGTTGTCCACTAGTTCTAGATTACAGAGATACATACTGTGTTGTTCACTAGTTCTAGATTACAGGGATACATACTGTGTTGTTCACTGTCTCTAGATTACAGGGATACATACTGTGTTGTTCACTAGTTCTAGATTACAGAGATACATACTGTATATTGTTGTTCACTGTCTCTAGATTACAGGGATACATACTGTGTTGTTCACTAGTTCTAGATTACAGAGATACATACTGTGTTGTCCACTAGTTCTAGATTACAGGGATACATACTGTGTTGTTCACTAGTTCTAGATTACAGAGATACATACTGTGTTGTCCACTAGTTCTAGATTACAGGGATACATACTGTGTTGTCCACTAGTTCTAGATTACAGAGATACATACTGTGTTGTTCACTAGTTCTAGATTACAGAGATACATACTGTGTTGTTCACTAGTTCTAGATTACAGGGATACATACTGTATATTGTTGTCCACTAGTTCTAGATTACAGGGATACATACTGTGTTGTCCACTAGTTCTAGATTACAGGGATACATACTGTGTTGTCCACTAGTTCTAGATTACAGGGATACATACTGTGTTGTTCACTAGTTCTAGATTACAGGGATACATACTGTGTTGTCCACTGTCTCTAGATTACAGGGATACATACTGTGTTGTCCAGTAGTTCTAGATTACAGGGATACATACTGTATATTGTTGTCCACTAGTTCTAGATTACAGGGATACATACTGTGTTGTCCACTAGTTCTAGATTACAGGGATACATACTGTATATTGTTGTCCACTAGTTCTAGATTACAGGGATACATACTGTATATTGTTGTTCACTAGTTCTAGATTACAGAGATACATACTGTGTTGTCCACTAGTTCTAGATTACAGGGATACATACTGTGTTGTTCACTAGTTCTAGATTACAGGGATACATACTGTGTTGTTCACTAGTTCTAGATTACAGAGATACATACTGTGTTGTCCACTAGTTCTAGATAACAGAGATACATACTGTGTTGTCCACTAGTTCTAGATTACAGGGATACATACTGTGTTGTCCACTAGTTCTAGATTACAGGGATACATACTGTGTTGTTCACTAGTTCTAGATTACAGGGATACATACTGTATATTGTTGTTCACTAGTTCTAGATTACAGGGATACATACTGTGTTGTCCACTAGTTCTAGATTACAGAGATACATACTGTGTTGTCCACTAGTTCTAGATTACAGGGATACATACTGTGTTGTTCACTAGTTCTAGATTACAGGGATACATACTGTGTTGTCCACTGTCTCTAGATTACAGGGATACATACTGTGTTGTCCACTAGTTCTAGATTACAGGGATACATACTGTGTTGTCCACTAGTTCTAGATTACAGGGATACATACTGTGTTGTCCACTAGTTCTAGATTACAGAGATACATACTGTGTTGTCCACTAGTTCTAGATTACAGGGATACATACTGTGTTGTCCACTAGTTCTAGATTACAGGGATACATACTGTGTTGTCCACTAGTTCTAGATTACAGGGATACATACTGTGTTGTCCACTAGTTCTAGATTACAGAGATACATACTGTGTTGTCCACTAGTTCTAGATTACAGAGATACATACTGTATATTGTTGTTCACTAGTTCTAGATTACAGAGATACATACTGTGTTGTCCACTAGTTCTAGATTACAGGGATACATACTGTGTTGTCCACTAGTTCTAGATTACAGAGATACATACTGTATATTGTTGTTCACTAGTTCTAGATTACAGGGATACATACTGTGTTGTTCACTAGTTCTAGATAACAGGGATACATACTGTGTTGTTCACTAGTTCTAGATTACAGAGATACATACTGTGTTGTTCACTAGTTCTAGATTACAGGGATACATACTGTGTATTGTTGTTCACTAGTTCTAGATTACAGGGATACATACTGTGTTGTCCACTGTCTCTAGATAACAGGGATACATACTGTGGTGTCCACTGTCTCTAGATTACAGAGATACATACTGTGTTGTTCACTAGTTCTAGATTACAGGGATACATACTGTATAGTGTTGTTCACTAGTTCTAGATTACAGGGATACATACTGTGGTGTCCACTGTCTCTAGATTACAGAGATACATACTGTGTTGTTCACTAGTTCTAGATTACAGGGATACATACTGTATAGTGTTGTTCACTAGTTCTAGATTACAGGGATACATACTGTGTTGTTCACTAGTTCTAGATTACAGGGATACATACTGTATATTGTTGTTCACTGTCTCTAGATTACAGAGATACATACTGTGTTGTTCACTAGTTCTAGATTACAGGGATACATACTGTGTTGTCCACTAGTTCTAGATTACAGGGATACATACTGTGTTGTCCACTAGTTCTAGATTACAGAGATACATACTGTGTTGTTCACTAGTTCTAGATTACAGGGATACATACTGTGTTGTTCACTAGTTCTAGATTACAGAGATACATACTGTGTTGTCCACTAGTTCTAGATTACAGAGATACATACTGTGTTGTCCACTAGTTCTAGATTACAGGGATACATACTGTATATTGTTGTCCACTAGTTCTAGATTACAGGGATACATACTGTGTTGTTCACTAGTTCTAGATTACAGAGATACATACTGTGTTGTTCACTAGTTCTAGATTACAGAGATACATACTGTGGTGTCCACTAGTTCTAGATTACAGAGATACATACTGTATATTGTTGTTCACTAGTTCTAGATTACAGGGATACATACTGTGTTGTTCACTAGTTCTAGATTACAGGGATACATACTGTGTTGTCCACTAGTTCTAGATTACAGAGATACATACTGTGTTGTCCACTAGTTCTAGATTACAGGGATACATACTGTGTTGTTCACTAGTTCTAGATTACAGGGATACATACTGTGTTGTCCACTAGTTCTAGATTACAGAGATACATACTGTATATTGTTGTTCACTAGTTCTAGATTACAGGGATACATACTGTGTTGTCCACTAGTTCTAGATTACAGGGATACATACTGTGTTGTCCACTAGTTCTAGATTACAGGGATACATACTGTGTTGTTCACTAGTTCTAGATTACAGGGATACATACTGTGTTGTCCACTAGTTCTAGATTACAGGGATACATACTGTGTTGTCCACTAGTTCTAGATTACAGAGATACATACTGTATATTGTTGTTCACTAGTTCTAGATTACAGGGATACATACTGTGTTGTCCACTAGTTCTAGATTACAGGGATACATACTGTGTTGTCCACTAGTTCTAGATTACAGGGATACATACTGTGTTGTTCACTAGTTCTAGATTACAGGGATACATACTGTGTTGTCCACTAGTTCTAGATTACAGGGATACATACTGTGTTGTTCACTAGTTCTAGATTACAGGGATACATACTGTGTTGTCCACTAGTTCTAGATTACAGGGATACATACTGTGTTGTTCACTAGTTCTAGATTACAGGGATACATACTGTGTTGTCCACTAGTTCTAGATTACAGGGATACATACTGTGTTGTCCACTAGTTCTAGATTACAGGGATACATACTGTATATTGTTGTTCACTAGTTCTAGATTACAGAGATACATACTGTGTTGTCCACTAGTTCTAGATTACAGGGATACATACTGTGTTGTCCACTAGTTCTAGATTACAGGGATACATACTGTGTTGTCCACTAGTTCTAGATTACAGAGATACATACTGTATATTGTTGTTCACTAGTTCTAGATTACAGGGATACATACTGTGTTGTCCACTAGTTCTAGATTACAGAGATACATACTGTGTTGTTCACTAGTTCTAGATTACAGAGATACATACTGTGTTGTTCACTAGTTCTAGATTACAGAGATACATACTGTGTTGTTCACTAGTTCTAGATTACAGAGATACATACTGTGTTGTTCACTAGTTCTAGATTACAGAGATACATACTGTGTTGTTCACTAGTTCTAGATTACAGAGATACATACTGTGTTGTCCACTAGTTCTAGATTACAGAGATACATACTGTGTTGTCCACTGTCTCTAGATTACAGGGATACATACTGTGTTGTTCACTAGTTCTAGATAACAGAGATACATACTGTGTTGTCCACTAGTTCTAGATTACAGGGATACATACTGTGTTGTCCACTAGTTCTAGATTACAGGGATACATACTGTGTTGTCCACTGTCTCTAGATTACAGGGATACATACTGTGTTGTTCACTAGTTCTAGATTACAGGGATACATACTGTATATTGTTGTTCACTAGTTCTAGATTACAGAGATACATACTGTGTTGTCCACTAGTTCTAGATTACAGGGATACATACTGTGTTGTCCACTAGTTCTAGATTACAGAGATACATACTGTGTTGTTCACTAGTTCTAGATTACAGGGATACATACTGTGTTGTTCACTAGTTCTAGATTACAGAGATACATACTGTGTTGTCCACTAGTTCTAGATTACAGGGATACATACTGTGTTGTTCACTAGTTCTAGATTACAGGGATACATACTGTGTTGTCCACTAGTTCTAGATTACAGGGATACATACTGTATATTGTTGTTCACTAGTTCTAGATTACAGGGATACATACTGTGTTGTTCACTAGTTCTAGATTACAGGGATACATACTGTGTTGTCCACTAGTTCTAGATTACAGGGATACATACTGTGTTGTCCACTAGTTCTAGATTACAGGGATACATACTGTGTTGTCCACTAGTTCTAGATTACAGGGATACATACTGTGTTGTCCACTAGTTCTAGATTACAGGGATACATACTGTGTTGTCCACTAGTTCTAGATTACAGAGATACATACTGTGTTGTTCACTAGTTCTAGATTACAGGGATACATACTGTGTTGTCCACTAGTTCTAGATTACAGGGATACATACTGTGTTGTCCACTAGTTCTAGATTACAGGGATACATACTGTGTTGTCCACTAGTTCTAGATTACAGGGATACATACTGTGTTGTTCACTAGTTCTAGATTACAGAGATACATACTGTGTTGTCCACTAGTTCTAGATTACAGAGATACATACTGTATATTGTTGTTCACTAGTTCTAGATTACAGGGATACATACTGTGTTGTTCACTAGTTCTAGATTACAGGGATACATACTGTGTTGTTCACTAGTTCTAGATTACAGGGATACATACTGTGTTGTTCACTAGTTCTAGATTACAGAGATACATACTGTATATTGTTGTTCACTAGTTCTAGATTACAGAGATACATACTGTGTTGTCCACTAGTTCTAGATTACAGGGATACATACTGTGTTGTTCACTAGTTCTAGATTACAGAGATACATACTGTGTTGTCCACTAGTTCTAGATTACAGAGATACATACTGTATATTGTTGTTCACTAGTTCTAGATTACAGGGATACATACTGTGTTGTTCACTAGTTCTAGATTACAGGGATACATACTGTGTTGTTCACTAGTTCTAGATTACAGAGATACATACTGTATATTGTTGTTCACTAGTTCTAGATTACAGGGATACATACTGTGTTGTTCACTAGTTCTAGATTACAGGGATACATACTGTGTTGTTCACTAGTTCTAGATTACAGAGATACATACTGTGTTGTCCACTAGTTCTAGATTACAGGGATACATACTGTATATTGTTGTTCACTGTCTCTAGATTACAGGGATACATACTGTGTTGTCCACTAGTTCTAGATTACAGGGATACATACTGTGTTGTTCACTAGTTCTAGATTACAGAGATACATACTGTATATTGTTGTTCACTGTCTCTAGATTACAGGGATACATACTGTGTTGTCCACTAGTTCTAGATTACAGGGATACATACTGTGTTGTTCACTAGTTCTAGATTACAGAGATACATACTGTGTTGTTCACTAGTTCTAGATTACAGAGATACATACTGTGTTGTTCACTAGTTCTAGATTACAGAGATACATACTGTGTTGTTCACTAGTTCTAGATTACAGAGATACATACTGTGTTGTCCACTAGTTCTAGATTACAGAGATACATACTGTGTTGTCCACTGTCTCTAGATTACAGGGATACATACTGTGTTGTTCACTAGTTCTAGATAACAGAGATACATACTGTGTTGTCCACTAGTTCTAGATTACAGGGATACATACTGTGTTGTCCACTAGTTCTAGATTACAGGGATACATACTGTGTTGTCCACTGTCTCTAGATTACAGGGATACATACTGTGTTGTTCACTAGTTCTAGATTACAGGGATACATACTGTATATTGTTGTTCACTAGTTCTAGATTACAGAGATACATACTGTGTTGTCCACTAGTTCTAGATTACAGGGATACATACTGTGTTGTCCACTAGTTCTAGATTACAGAGATACATACTGTGTTGTTCACTAGTTCTAGATTACAGGGATACATACTGTGTTGTTCACTAGTTCTAGATTACAGAGATACATACTGTGTTGTCCACTAGTTCTAGATTACAGGGATACATACTGTGTTGTTCACTAGTTCTAGATTACAGGGATACATACTGTGTTGTCCACTAGTTCTAGATTACAGGGATACATACTGTATATTGTTGTTCACTAGTTCTAGATTACAGGGATACATACTGTGTTGTTCACTAGTTCTAGATTACAGGGATACATACTGTGTTGTCCACTAGTTCTAGATTACAGGGATACATACTGTGTTGTCCACTAGTTCTAGATTACAGGGATACATACTGTGTTGTCCACTAGTTCTAGATTACAGGGATACATACTGTGTTGTCCACTAGTTCTAGATTACAGGGATACATACTGTGTTGTCCACTAGTTCTAGATTACAGAGATACATACTGTGTTGTTCACTAGTTCTAGATTACAGGGATACATACTGTGTTGTCCACTAGTTCTAGATTACAGGGATACATACTGTGTTGTCCACTAGTTCTAGATTACAGGGATACATACTGTGTTGTCCACTAGTTCTAGATTACAGGGATACATACTGTGTTGTTCACTAGTTCTAGATTACAGAGATACATACTGTGTTGTCCACTAGTTCTAGATTACAGAGATACATACTGTATATTGTTGTTCACTAGTTCTAGATTACAGGGATACATACTGTGTTGTTCACTAGTTCTAGATTACAGGGATACATACTGTGTTGTTCACTAGTTCTAGATTACAGGGATACATACTGTGTTGTTCACTAGTTCTAGATTACAGAGATACATACTGTATATTGTTGTTCACTAGTTCTAGATTACAGAGATACATACTGTGTTGTCCACTAGTTCTAGATTACAGGGATACATACTGTGTTGTTCACTAGTTCTAGATTACAGAGATACATACTGTGTTGTCCACTAGTTCTAGATTACAGAGATACATACTGTATATTGTTGTTCACTAGTTCTAGATTACAGGGATACATACTGTGTTGTTCACTAGTTCTAGATTACAGGGATACATACTGTGTTGTTCACTAGTTCTAGATTACAGAGATACATACTGTATATTGTTGTTCACTAGTTCTAGATTACAGGGATACATACTGTGTTGTTCACTAGTTCTAGATTACAGGGATACATACTGTGTTGTTCACTAGTTCTAGATTACAGAGATACATACTGTGTTGTCCACTAGTTCTAGATTACAGGGATACATACTGTATATTGTTGTTCACTGTCTCTAGATTACAGGGATACATACTGTGTTGTCCACTAGTTCTAGATTACAGGGATACATACTGTGTTGTTCACTAGTTCTAGATTACAGAGATACATACTGTATATTGTTGTTCACTGTCTCTAGATTACAGGGATACATACTGTGTTGTCCACTAGTTCTAGATTACAGGGATACATACTGTGTTGTTCACTAGTTCTAGATTACAGAGATACATACTGTGTTGTTCACTAGTTCTAGATTACAGAGATACATACTGTGTTGTCCACTAGTTCTAGATTACAGGGATACATACTGTATATTGTTGTCCACTAGTTCTAGATTACAGGGATACATACTGTGTTGTCCACTAGTTCTAGATTACAGAGATACATACTGTGTTGTTCACTAGTTCTAGATTACAGGGATACATACTGTGTTGTTCACTAGTTCTAGATTACAGGGATACATACTGTGTTGTTCACTAGTTCTAGATTACAGGGATACATACTGTGTTGTTCACTAGTTCTAGATTACAGGGATACATACTGTGTTGTTCACTAGTTCTAGATTACAGAGATACATACTGTGTTGTTCACTAGTTCTAGATTACAGGGATACATACTGTGTTGTTCACTAGTTCTAGATTACAGGGATACATACTGTGTTGTCCACTAGTTCTAGATTACAGAGATACATACTGTGTTGTCCACTAGTTCTAGATTACAGAGATACATACTGTGTTGTCCACTAGTTCTAGATTACAGGGATACATACTGTGTTGTCCACTAGTTCTAGATTACAGAGATACATACTGTGTTGTCCACTAGTTCTAGATTACAGGGATACATACTGTGTTGTCCACTAGTTCTAGATAACAGAGATACATACTGTATATTGTTGTCCACTAGTTCTAGATTACAGAGATACATACTGTATATTGTTGTCCACTAGTTCTAGATTACAGGGATACATACTGTGTTGTTCACTAGTTCTAGATTACAGAGATACATACTGTGTATTGTTGTTCACTAGTTCTAGATTACAGGGATACATACTGTGTTGTCCACTAGTTCTAGATTACAGAGATACATACTGTGTTGTTCACTAGTTCTAGATTACAGGGATACATACTGTATATTGTTGTCCACTAGTTCTAGATTACAGAGATACATACTGTGTTGTCCACTAGTTCTAGATTACAGGGATACATACTGTGTTGTTCACTAGTTCTAGATTACAGAGATACATACTGTGTTGTCCACTAGTTCTAGATTACAGGGATACATACTGTGTTGTTCACTAGTTCTAGATTACAGAGATACATACTGTGTTGTTCACTAGTTCTAGATAACAGAGATACATACTGTGTTGTCCACTAGTTCTAGATTACAGAGATACATACTGTATATTGTTGTCCACTAGTTCTAGATTACAGAGATACATACTGTGTTGTTCACTAGTTCTAGATTACAGGGATACATACTGTGTTGTCCACTAGTTCTAGATTACAGAGATACATACTGTGTTGTTCACTAGTTCTAGATTACAGAGATACATACTGTGTTGTCCACTAGTTCTAGATTACAGAGATACATACTGTGTTGTTCACTAGTTCTAGATTACAGAGATACATACTGTGTTGTTCACTAGTTCTAGATTACAGAGATACATACTGTGTTGTCCACTAGTTCTAGATTACAGGGATACATACTGTGTTGTTCACTAGTTCTAGATTACAGGGATACATACTGTGTTGTTCACTAGTTCTAGATTACAGAGATACATACTGTGTTGTCCACTAGTTCTAGATTACAGAGATACATACTGTATATTGTTGTCCACTAGTTCTAGATTACAGGGATACATACTGTGTTGTCCACTAGTTCTAGATTACAGAGATACATACTGTGTTGTCCACTAGTTCTAGATTACAGAGATACATACTGTGTTGTCCACTAGTTCTAGATTACAGGGATACATACTGTGTTGTCCACTAGTTCTAGATTACAGGGATACATACTGTATATTGTTGTTCACTAGTTCTAGATTACAGAGATACATACTGTGTTGTCCACTAGTTCTAGATTACAGGGATACATACTGTGTTGTTCACTAGTTCTAGATTACAGGGATACATACTGTATATTGTTGTTCACTAGTTCTAGATTACAGGGATACATACTGTGTTGTTCACTAGTTCTAGATTACAGGGATACATACTGTGTTGTCCACTAGTTCTAAATTACAGGGATACATACTGTGTTGTCCACTAGTTCTAGATTACAGAGATACATACTGTGTTGTCCACTAGTTCTAGATTACAGGGATACATACTGTGTTGTCCACTAGTTCTAGATTACAGGGATACATACTGTGTTGTCCACTAGTTCTAGATTACAGAGATACATACTGTATATTGTTGTCCACTAGTTCTAGATTACAGGGATACATACTGTGTTGTCCACTAGTTCTAGATTACAGGGATACATACTGTGTTGTCCACTAGTTCTAGATTACAGGGATACATACTGTATATTGTTGTCCACTAGTTCTAGATTACAGGGATACATACTGTGTTGTCCACTAGTTCTAGATTACAGGGATACATACTGTGTTGTTCACTAGTTCTAGATTACAGGGATACATACTGTATATTGTTGTCCACTAGTTCTAGATTACAGGGATACATACTGTGTTGTCCACTAGTTCTAGATTACAGGGATACATACTGTGTTGTCCACTAGTTCTAGATTACAGGGATACATACTGTATATTGTTGTCCACTAGTTCTAGATTACAGGGATACATACTGTGTTGTCCACTAGTTCTAGATTACAGGGATACATACTGTGTTGTTCACTAGTTCTAGATTACAGGGATACATACTGTATATTGTTGTCCACTAGTTCTAGATTACAGGGATACATACTGTGTTGTCCACTAGTTCTAGATTACAGGGATACATACTGTGTTGTTCACTAGTTCTAGATTACAGAGATACATACTGTGTTGTTCACTAGTTCTAGATTACAGGGATACATACTGTGTTGTTCACTAGTTCTAGATTACAGGGATACATACTGTATATTGTTGTCCACTAGTTCTAGATTACAGGGATACATACTGTGTTGTCCACTAGTTCTAGATTACAGGGATACATACTGTGTTGTTCACTAGTTCTAGATTACAGAGATACATACTGTGTTGTTCACTAGTTCTAGATTACAGGGATACATACTGTGTTGTTCACTAGTTCTAGATTACAGGGATACATACTGTGTTGTCCACTGTCTCTAGATAACAGGGATACATACTGTATATTGTTGTCCACTAGTTCTAGATTACAGAGATACATACTGTGTTGTCCACTAGTTCTAGATTACAGGGATACATACTGTGTTGTCCACTAGTTCTAGATTACAGAGATACATACTGTGTTGTCCACTAGTTCTAGATTACAGGGATACATACTGTGTTGTCCACTAGTTCTAGATTACAGGGATACATACTGTATATTGTTGTCCACTAGTTCTAGATTACAGGGATACATACTGTGTTGTCCACTAGTTCTAGATTACAGGGATACATACTGTATATTGTTGTCCACTAGTTCTAGATTACAGGGATACATACTGTGTTGTTCACTAGTTCTAGATTACAGGGATACATACTGTGTTGTTCACTAGTTCTAGATTACAGAGATACATACTGTGTTGTTCACTAGTTCTAGATTACAGAGATACATACTGTGTTGTTCACTAGTTCTAGATTACAGGGATACATACTGTGTTGTTCACTAGTTCTAGATTACAGGGATACATACTGTATATTGTTGTCCACTAGTTCTAGATTACAGGGATACATACTGTGTTGTTCACTAGTTCTAGATTACAGGGATACATACTGTATATTGTTGTCCACTAGTTCTAGATTACAGAGATACATACTGTGTTGTCCACTAGTTCTAGATTACAGGGATACATACTGTGTTGTCCACTAGTTCTAGATTACAGGGATACATACTGTGTTGTTCACTAGTTCTAGATTACAGAGATACATACTGTGTTGTCCACTAGTTCTAGATTACAGGGATACATGCTGTGTTGTCCACTAGTTCTAGATTACAGGGATACATACTGTGTTGTCCACTAGTTCTAGATTACAGGGATACATACTGTGTTGTCCACTAGTTCTAGATTACAGGGATACATACTGTATATTGTTGTCCACTAGTTCTAGATTACAGGGATACATACTGTGTTGTTCACTAGTTCTAGATTACAGGGATACATACTGTGTTGTCCACTAGTTCTAGATTACAGGGATACATACTGTGTTGTCCACTAGTTCTAGATTACAGGGATACATACTGTGTTGTTCACTAGTTCTAGATTACAGGGATACATACTGTGTTGTTCACTAGTTCTAGATTACAGGGATACATACTGTATATTGTTGTCCACTAGTTCTAGATTACAGGGATACATACTGTGTTGTTCACTAGTTCTAGATTACAGGGATACATACTGTGTTGTTCACTAGTTCTAGATTACAGGGATACATACTGTGTTGTCCACTAGTTCTAGATTACAGGGATACATACTGTGTTGTTCACTAGTTCTAGATTACAGGGATACATACTGTGTTGTTCACTAGTTCTAGATTACAGGGATACATACTGTGTTGTTCACTAGTTCTAGATTACAGGGATACATACTGTATATTGTTGTTCACTAGTTCTAGATTACAGGGATACATACTGTGTTGTCCACTAGTTCTAGATTACAGGGATACATACTGTGGTGTCCACTGTCTCTAGATTACAGGGATACATACTGTGTTGTTCACTAGTTCTAGATTACAGGGATACATACTGTGTTGTCCACTGTCTCTAGATAACAGGGATTCATACTGTGTTGTCCACTGTCTCTAGATTACAGGGATACATACTGTGGTGTCCACTGTCTCTAGATTACAGGGATACATACTGTGTTGTTCACTAGTTCTAGATTACAGGGATACATACTGTATATTGTTGTTCACTGTCTCTAGATTACAGGGATACATACTGTGGTGTCCACTGTCTCTAGATTACAGAGATACATACTGTGTTGTTCACTAGTTCTAGATTACAGGGATACATACTGTGTTGTTCACTAGTTCTAGATTACAGGGATACATACTGTATATTGTTGTTCACTAGTTCTAGATTACAGGGATACATACTGTGTTGTTCACTAGTTCTAGATTACAGAGATACATACTGTGTTGTCCACTAGTTCTAGATTACAGAGATACATACTGTGTTGTCCACTAGTTCTAGATTACAGAGATACATACTGTATATTGTTGTCCACTAGTTCTAGATTACAGGGATACATACTGTGTTGTCCACTAGTTCTAGATTACAGGGATACATACTGTGTTGTCCACTAGTTCTAGATTACAGGGATACATACTGTGTTGTTCACTAGTTCTAGATTACAGAGATACATACTGTGTTGTTCACTAGTTCTAGATTACAGGGATACATACTGTGTTGTTCACTAGTTCTAGATTACAGGGATACATACTGTGTTGTCCACTAGTTCTAGATTACAGAGATACATACTGTGTTGTTCACTAGTTCTAGATTACAGGGATACATACTGTGTTGTTCACTAGTTCTAGATTACAGAGATACATACTGTGTTGTCCACTAGTTCTAGATTACAGGGATACATACTGTATATTGTTGTCCACTAGTTCTAGATAACAGAGATACATACTGTGTTGTCCACTAGTTCTAGATAACAGAGATACATACTGTGTTGTCCACTAGTTCTAGATTACAGGGATACATACTGTGTTGTCCACTAGTTCTAGATAACAGAGATACATACTGTGTTGTCCACTAGTTCTAGATTACAGGGATACATACTGTGTTGTCCACTAGTTCTAGATAACAGAGATACATACTGTATATTGTTGTTCACTGTCTCTAGATTACAGGGATACATACTGTGTTGTCCACTAGTTCTAGATTACAGGGATACATACTGTGTTGTTCACTAGTTCTAGATTACAGGGATACATACTGTATATTGTTGTTCACTGTCTCTAGATTACAGGGATACATACTGTGTTGTCCACTAGTTCTAGATTACAGGGATACATACTGTGTTGTTCACTAGTTCTAGATTACAGGGATACATACTGTATATTGTTGTCCACTAGTTCTAGATTACAGGGATACATACTGTGTTGTCCACTAGTTCTAGATTACAGGGATACATACTGTGTTGTTCACTAGTTCTAGATTACAGGGATACATACTGTATATTGTTGTCCACTAGTTCTAGATTACAGGGATACATACTGTGTTGTCCACTAGTTCTAGATTACAGGGATACATACTGTGTTGTTCACTAGTTCTAGATTACAGAGATACATACTGTGTTGTTCACTAGTTCTAGATTACAGAGATACATACTGTGTTGTCCACTAGTTCTAGATTACAGGGATACATACTGTATATTGTTGTCCACTAGTTCTAGATTACAGGGATACATACTGTGTTGTTCACTAGTTCTAGATTACAGAGATACATACTGTGTTGTTCACTAGTTCTAGATTACAGGGATACATACTGTGTTGTCCACTAGTTCTAGATTACAGGGATACATACTGTATATTGTTGTCCACTAGTTCTAGATTACAGGGATACATACTGTGTTGTTCACTAGTTCTGGATTACAGAGATACATACTGTGTTGTTCACTAGTTCTAGATTACAGGGATACATACTGTGTTGTCCACTAGTTCTAAATTACAGGGATACATACTGTATATTGTTGTCCACTAGTTCTAGATTACAGAGATACATACTGTGTTGTTCACTAGTTCTAGATTACAGAGATACATACTGTGTTGTTCACTAGTTCTAGATTACAGGGATACATACTGTGTTGTCCACTAGTTCTAAATTACAGGGATACATACTGTATATTGTTGTCCACTAGTTCTAGATTACAGGGATACATACTGTGTTGTTCACTAGTTCTAGATTACAGGGATACATACTGTATATTGTTGTCCACTAGTTCTAGATTACAGGGATACATACTGTGTTGTTCACTAGTTCTAGATTACAGGGATACATACTGTATATTGTTGTCCACTAGTTCTAGATTACAGGGATACATACTGTGTTGTTCACTAGTTCTAGATTACAGGGATACATACTGTGTTGTTCACTAGTTCTAGATTACAGGGATACATACTGTGTTGTTCACTAGTTCTAGATTACAGGGATACATACTGTGTTGTTCACTAGTTCTAGATTACAGGGATACATACTGTGTTGTTCACTAGTTCTAGATTACAGGGATACATACTGTATATTGTTGTCCACTAGTTCTAGATTACAGAGATACATACTGTGTTGTTCACTAGTTCTAGATTACAGAGATACATACTGTGGTGTCCACTAGTTCTAGATTACAGGGATACATACTGTGTTGTCCACTAGTTCTAGATTACAGGGATACATACTGTATATTGTTGTCCACTAGTTCTAGATTACAGAGATACATACTGTATATTGTTGTTCACTAGTTCTAGATTACAGGGATACATACTGTGTTGTTCACTAGTTCTAGATTACAGAGATACATACTGTGTTGTTCACTAGTTCTAGATTACAGAGATACATACTGTGTTGTCCACTAGTTCTAGATTACAGAGATACATACTGTGTTGTTCACTAGTTCTAGATTACAGAGATACATACTGTATATTGTTGTCCACTAGTTCTAGATTACAGAGATACATACTGTGTTGTTCACTAGTTCTAGATTACAGGGATACATACTGTGTTGTTCACTAGTTCTAGATTACAGGGATACATACTGTATATTGTTGTCCACTAGTTCTAGATTACAGAGATACATACTGTGTTGTTCACTAGTTCTAGATAACAGGGATACATACTGTGTTGTCCACTAGTTCTAGATTACAGGGATACATACTGTGTTGTTCACTAGTTCTAGATTACAGAGATACATACTGTGTTGTTCACTAGTTCTAGATAACAGGGATACATACTGTGTTGTTCACTAGTTCTAGATTACAGGGATACATACTGTGTTGTTCACTAGTTCTAGATTACAGGGATACATACTGTGTTGTTCACTAGTTCTAGATTACAGGGATACATACTGTATATTGTTGTCCACTAGTTCTAGATTACAGAGATACATACTGTATATTGTTGTTCACTAGTTCTAGATTACAGGGATACATACTGTGTTGTTCACTAGTTCTAGATTACAGAGATACATACTGTGTTGTTCACTAGTTCTAGATTACAGAGATACATACTGTGTTGTCCACTAGTTCTAGATTACAGAGATACATACTGTGTTGTTCACTAGTTCTAGATTACAGAGATACATACTGTATATTGTTGTCCACTAGTTCTAGATTACAGAGATACATACTGTGTTGTTCACTAGTTCTAGATTACAGGGATACATACTGTGTTGTTCACTAGTTCTAGATTACAGGGATACATACTGTATATTGTTGTCCACTAGTTCTAGATTACAGAGATACATACTGTGTTGTTCACTAGTTCTAGATAACAGGGATACATACTGTGTTGTCCACTAGTTCTAGATTACAGGGATACATACTGTGTTGTTCACTAGTTCTAGATTACAGAGATACATACTGTGTTGTTCACTAGTTCTAGATAACAGGGATACATACTGTGTTGTTCACTAGTTCTAGATTACAGGGATACATACTGTGTTGTTCACTAGTTCTAGATTACAGGGATACATACTGTGTTGTTCACTAGTTCTAGATTACAGGGATACATACTGTATATTGTTGTTCACTAGTTCTAGATTACAGAGATACATACTGTGTTGTTCACTAGTTCTAGATTACAGGGATACATACTGTATATTGTTGTTCACTAGTTCTAGATTACAGAGATACATACTGTGTTGTTCACTAGTTCTAGATTACAGGGATACATACTGTATATTGTTGTTCACTAGTTCTAGATTACAGGGATACATACTGTGTTGTTCACTAGTTCTAGATTACAGAGATACATACTGTGTTGTCCACTAGTTCTAGATTACAGGGATACATACTGTGTTGTTCACTAGTTCTATATTACAGGGATACATACTGTATATTGTTGTCCACTAGTTCTAGATTACAGGGATACATACTGTGTTGTTCACTAGTTCTAGATTACAGGGATACATACTGTATATTGTTGTCCACTAGTTCTAGATTACAGAGATACATACTGTGTTGTCCACTAGTTCTAGATTACAGGGATACATACTGTGTTGTCCACTAGTTCTAGATTACAGGGATACATACTGTGTTGTTCACTAGTTCTAGATTACAGAGATACATACTGTGTTGTCCACTAGTTCTAGATTACAGGGATACATGCTGTGTTGTCCACTAGTTCTAGATTACAGGGATACATACTGTGTTGTCCACTAGTTCTAGATTACAGGGATACATACTGTGTTGTCCACTAGTTCTAGATTACAGGGATACATACTGTATATTGTTGTCCACTAGTTCTAGATTACAGGGATACATACTGTGTTGTTCACTAGTTCTAGATTACAGGGATACATACTGTGTTGTCCACTAGTTCTAGATTACAGGGATACATACTGTGTTGTCCACTAGTTCTAGATTACAGGGATACATACTGTGTTGTTCACTAGTTCTAGATTACAGGGATACATACTGTGTTGTTCACTAGTTCTAGATTACAGGGATACATACTGTATATTGTTGTCCACTAGTTCTAGATTACAGGGATACATACTGTGTTGTTCACTAGTTCTAGATTACAGGGATACATACTGTGTTGTTCACTAGTTCTAGATTACAGGGATACATACTGTGTTGTCCACTAGTTCTAGATTACAGGGATACATACTGTGTTGTTCACTAGTTCTAGATTACAGGGATACATACTGTGTTGTTCACTAGTTCTAGATTACAGGGATACATACTGTGTTGTTCACTAGTTCTAGATTACAGGGATACATACTGTATATTGTTGTTCACTAGTTCTAGATTACAGGGATACATACTGTGTTGTCCACTAGTTCTAGATTACAGGGATACATACTGTGGTGTCCACTGTCTCTAGATTACAGGGATACATACTGTGTTGTTCACTAGTTCTAGATTACAGGGATACATACTGTGTTGTCCACTGTCTCTAGATAACAGGGATTCATACTGTGTTGTCCACTGTCTCTAGATTACAGGGATACATACTGTGGTGTCCACTGTCTCTAGATTACAGGGATACATACTGTGTTGTTCACTAGTTCTAGATTACAGGGATACATACTGTATATTGTTGTTCACTGTCTCTAGATTACAGGGATACATACTGTGGTGTCCACTGTCTCTAGATTACAGAGATACATACTGTGTTGTTCACTAGTTCTAGATTACAGGGATACATACTGTGTTGTTCACTAGTTCTAGATTACAGGGATACATACTGTATATTGTTGTTCACTAGTTCTAGATTACAGGGATACATACTGTGTTGTTCACTAGTTCTAGATTACAGAGATACATACTGTGTTGTCCACTAGTTCTAGATTACAGAGATACATACTGTGTTGTCCACTAGTTCTAGATTACAGAGATACATACTGTATATTGTTGTCCACTAGTTCTAGATTACAGGGATACATACTGTGTTGTCCACTAGTTCTAGATTACAGGGATACATACTGTGTTGTCCACTAGTTCTAGATTACAGGGATACATACTGTGTTGTTCACTAGTTCTAGATTACAGAGATACATACTGTGTTGTTCACTAGTTCTAGATTACAGGGATACATACTGTGTTGTTCACTAGTTCTAGATTACAGGGATACATACTGTGTTGTCCACTAGTTCTAGATTACAGAGATACATACTGTGTTGTTCACTAGTTCTAGATTACAGGGATACATACTGTGTTGTTCACTAGTTCTAGATTACAGAGATACATACTGTGTTGTCCACTAGTTCTAGATTACAGGGATACATACTGTATATTGTTGTCCACTAGTTCTAGATAACAGAGATACATACTGTGTTGTCCACTAGTTCTAGATAACAGAGATACATACTGTGTTGTCCACTAGTTCTAGATTACAGGGATACATACTGTGTTGTCCACTAGTTCTAGATAACAGAGATACATACTGTATATTGTTGTTCACTGTCTCTAGATTACAGGGATACATACTGTGTTGTTCACTAGTTCTAGATTACAGGGATACATACTGTGTTGTTCACTAGTTCTAGATTACAGGGATACATACTGTATATTGTTGTTCACTGTCTCTAGATTACAGGGATACATACTGTGTTGTCCACTAGTTCTAGATTACAGGGATACATACTGTGTTGTTCACTAGTTCTAGATTACAGGGATACATACTGTATATTGTTGTCCACTAGTTCTAGATTACAGGGATACATACTGTGTTGTCCACTAGTTCTAGATTACAGGGATACATACTGTGTTGTTCACTAGTTCTAGATTACAGAGATACATACTGTGTTGTTCACTAGTTCTAGATTACAGAGATACATACTGTGTTGTCCACTAGTTCTAGATTACAGGGATACATACTGTATATTGTTGTCCACTAGTTCTAGATTACAGGGATACATACTGTGTTGTTCACTAGTTCTAGATTACAGAGATACATACTGTGTTGTTCACTAGTTCTAGATTACAGGGATACATACTGTGTTGTCCACTAGTTCTAGATTACAGGGATACATACTGTATATTGTTGTCCACTAGTTCTAGATTACAGGGATACATACTGTGTTGTTCACTAGTTCTGGATTACAGAGATACATACTGTGTTGTTCACTAGTTCTAGATTACAGGGATACATACTGTATATTGTTGTCCACTAGTTCTAGATTACAGAGATACATACTGTGTTGTTCACTAGTTCTAGATTACAGAGATACATACTGTGTTGTTCACTAGTTCTAGATTACAGGGATACATACTGTGTTGTCCACTAGTTCTAAATTACAGGGATACATACTGTATATTGTTGTCCACTAGTTCTAGATTACAGGGATACATACTGTGTTGTTCACTAGTTCTAGATTACAGGGATACATACTGTATATTGTTGTCCACTAGTTCTAGATTACAGGGATACATACTGTGTTGTTCACTAGTTCTAGATTACAGGGATACATACTGTATATTGTTGTCCACTAGTTCTAGATTACAGAGATACATACTGTGTTGTTCACTAGTTCTAGATTACAGAGATACATACTGTGGTGTCCACTAGTTCTAGATTACAGGGATACATACTGTGTTGTCCACTAGTTCTAGATTACAGGGATACATACTGTATATTGTTGTCCACTAGTTCTAGATTACAGAGATACATACTGTATATTGTTGTTCACTAGTTCTAGATTACAGGGATACATACTGTGTTGTTCACTAGTTCTAGATTACAGAGATACATACTGTGTTGTTCACTAGTTCTAGATTACAGAGATACATACTGTGTTGTCCACTAGTTCTAGATTACAGAGATACATACTGTGTTGTTCACTAGTTCTAGATTACAGAGATACATACTGTATATTGTTGTCCACTAGTTCTAGATTACAGAGATACATACTGTGTTGTTCACTAGTTCTAGATTACAGGGATACATACTGTGTTGTTCACTAGTTCTAGATTACAGGGATACATACTGTATATTGTTGTCCACTAGTTCTAGATTACAGAGATACATACTGTGTTGTTCACTAGTTCTAGATAACAGGGATACATACTGTGTTGTCCACTAGTTCTAGATTACAGGGATACATACTGTGTTGTTCACTAGTTCTAGATTACAGAGATACATACTGTGTTGTTCACTAGTTCTAGATAACAGGGATACATACTGTGTTGTTCACTAGTTCTAGATTACAGGGATACATACTGTGTTGTTCACTAGTTCTAGATTACAGGGATACATACTGTGTTGTTCACTAGTTCTAGATTACAGGGATACATACTGTATATTGTTGTCCACTAGTTCTAGATTACAGAGATACATACTGTATATTGTTGTTCACTAGTTCTAGATTACAGGGATACATACTGTGTTGTTCACTAGTTCTAGATTACAGAGATACATACTGTGTTGTTCACTAGTTCTAGATTACAGAGATACATACTGTGTTGTCCACTAGTTCTAGATTACAGAGATACATACTGTGTTGTTCACTAGTTCTAGATTACAGAGATACATACTGTATATTGTTGTCCACTAGTTCTAGATTACAGAGATACATACTGTGTTGTTCACTAGTTCTAGATTACAGGGATACATACTGTGTTGTTCACTAGTTCTAGATTACAGGGATACATACTGTATATTGTTGTCCACTAGTTCTAGATTACAGAGATACATACTGTGTTGTTCACTAGTTCTAGATAACAGGGATACATACTGTGTTGTCCACTAGTTCTAGATTACAGGGATACATACTGTGTTGTTCACTAGTTCTAGATTACAGAGATACATACTGTGTTGTTCACTAGTTCTAGATAACAGGGATACATACTGTGTTGTTCACTAGTTCTAGATTACAGGGATACATACTGTGTTGTTCACTAGTTCTAGATTACAGGGATACATACTGTATATTGTTGTTCACTAGTTCTAGATTACAGAGATACATACTGTGTTGTCCACTAGTTCTAGATTACAGGGATACATACTGTGTTGTTCACTAGTTCTAGATTACAGGGATACATACTGTATATTGTTGTTCACTAGTTCTAGATTACAGGGATACATACTGTGTTGTTCACTAGTTCTAGATTACAGAGATACATACTGTGTTGTCCACTAGTTCTAGATTACAGGGATACATACTGTATATTGTTGTTCACTAGTTCTAGATTACAGAGATACATACTGTGTTGTTCACTAGTTCTAGATTACAGGGATACATACTGTGTTGTTCACTAGTTCTAGATTACAGGGATACATACTGTGTTGTCCACTAGTTCTAGATTACAGGGATACATACTGTATATTGTTGTTCACTGTCTCTAGATTACAGGGATACATACTGTGTTGTTCACTAGTTCTAGATTACAGGGATACATACTGTATATTGTTGTTCACTAGTTCTAGATTACAGAGATACATACTGTGTTGTCCACTAGTTCTAGATTACAGGGATACATACTGTGTTGTTCACTAGTTCTAGATTACAGGGATACATACTGTGTTGTCCACTAGTTCTAGATTACAGGGATACATACTGTATATTGTTGTTCACTGTCTCTAGATTACAGGGATACATACTGTGTTGTTCACTAGTTCTAGATTACAGGGATACATACTGTGTTGTCCACTAGTTCTAGATTACAGGGATACATACTGTATATTGTTGTCCACTAGTTCTAGATAACAGAGATACATACTGTGTTGTCCACTAGTTCTAGATAACAGAGATACATACTGTGTTGTCCACTAGTTCTAGATTACAGGGATACATACTGTGTTGTCCACTAGTTCTAGATTACAGGGATACATACTGTGTTGTCCACTAGTTCTAGATTACAGAGATACATACTGTGTTGTCCACTAGTTCTAGATTACAGAGATACATACTGTATATTGTTGTTCACTGTCTCTAGATTACAGGGATACATACTGTGTTGTTCACTAGTTCTAGATTACAGGGATACATACTGTGTTGTCCACTAGTTCTAGATTACAGAGATACATACTGTATATTGTTGTTCACTAGTTCTAGATAACAGAGATACATACTGTATATTGTTGTTCACTGTCTCTAGATTACAGGGATACATACTGTGTTGTTCACTAGTTCTAGATTACAGGGATACATACTGTGTTGTTCACTAGTTCTAGATTACAGAGATACATACTGTATATTGTTGTTCACTGTCTCTAGATTACAGGGATACATACTGTGTTGTCCACTAGTTCTAGATTACAGGGATACATACTGTGTTGTTCACTAGTTCTAGATTACAGAGATACATACTGTGTTGTTCACTAGTTCTAGATTACAGAGATACATACTGTGTTGTTCACTAGTTCTAGATTACAGGGATACATACTGTGTTGTTCACTAGTTCTAGATTACAGGGATACATACTGTATATTGTTGTCCACTAGTTCTAGATTACAGGGATACATACTGTGTTGTCCACTAGTTCTAGATTACAGGGATACATACTGTGTTGTTCACTAGTTCTAGATTACAGAGATACATACTGTGTTGTTCACTAGTTCTAGATTACAGAGATACATACTGTGTTGTTCACTAGTTCTAGATTACAGGGATACATACTGTGTTGTTCACTAGTTCTAGATTACAGGGATACATACTGTGTTGTCCACTAGTTCTAGATTACAGAGATACATACTGTGTTGTCCACTAGTTCTAGATTACAGGGATACATACTGTGTTGTTCACTAGTTCTAGATTACAGGGATACATACTGTATATTGTTGTCCACTAGTTCTAGATTACAGGGATACATACTGTATATTGTTGTCCACTAGTTCTAGATTACAGGGATACATACTGTGTTGTCCACTAGTTCTAGATTACAGGGATACATACTGTATATTGTTGTCCACTAGTTCTAGATTACAGGGATACATACTGTATATTGTTGTCCACTAGTTCTAGATTACAGGGATACATACTGTGTTGTTCACTAGTTCTAGATTACAGAGATACATACTGTATTGTTCACTAGTTCTAGATTACAGGGATACATACTGTGTTGTCCACTAGTTCTAAATTACAGGGATACATACTGTATATTGTTGTCCACTAGTTCTAGATTACAGGGATACATACTGTGTTGTTCACTAGTTCTAGATTACAGGGATACATACTGTATATTGTTGTCCACTAGTTCTAGATTACAGGGATACATACTGTGTTGTTCACTAGTTCTAGATTACAGGGATACATACTGTATATTGTTGTCCACTAGTTCTAGATTACAGGGATACATACTGTGTTGTTCACTAGTTCTAGATTACAGGGATACATACTGTGTTGTCCACTAGTTCTAGATTACAGGGATACATACTGTATATTGTTGTCCACTAGTTCTAGATTACAGAGATACATACTGTGTTGTTCACTAGTTCTAGATTACAGGGATACATACTGTGTTGTTCACTAGTTCTAGATTACAGGGATACATACTGTGTTGTTCACTAGTTCTAGATTACAGGGATACATACTGTGTTGTCCACTAGTTCTAGATTACAGAGATACATACTGTATATTGTTGTTCACTAGTTCTAGATTACAGAGATACATACTGTGTTGTTCACTAGTTCTAGATTACAGAGATACATACTGTGTTGTCCACTAGTTCTAGATTACAGAGATACATACTGTGTTGTTCACTAGTTCTAGATTACAGAGATACATACTGTATATTGTTGTCCACTAGTTCTAGATTACAGAGATACATACTGTGTTGTTCACTAGTTCTAGATTACAGGGATACATACTGTGTTGTTCACTAGTTCTAGATTACAGGGATACATACTGTATATTGTTGTCCACTAGTTCTAGATTACAGAGATACATACTGTGTTGTTCACTAGTTCTAGATAACAGGGATACATACTGTGTTGTCCACTAGTTCTAGATTACAGGGATACATACTGTGTTGTTCACTAGTTCTAGATTACAGAGATACATACTGTGTTGTTCACTAGTTCTAGATAACAGGGATACATACTGTGTTGTTCACTAGTTCTAGATTACAGGGATACATACTGTGTTGTTCACTAGTTCTAGATTACAGGGATACATACTGTGTTGTTCACTAGTTCTAGATAACAGAGATACATACTGTATATTGTTGTTCACTAGTTCTAGATTACAGGGATACATACTGTGTTGTTCACTAGTTCTAGATTACAGAGATACATACTGTATATTGTTGTCCACTAGTTCTAGATTACAGAGATACATACTGTGTTGTCCACTAGTTCTAGATTACAGGGATACATACTGTATATTGTTGTTCACTAGTTCTAGATTACAGAGATACATACTGTGTTGTTCACTAGTTCTAGATAACAGAGATACATACTGTGTTGTTCACTAGTTCTAGATTACAGGGATACATACTGTATATTGTTGTCCACTAGTTCTAGATTACAGGGATACATACTGTGTTGTTCACTAGTTCTAGATTACAGGGATACATACTGTATATTGTTGTCCACTAGTTCTAGATTACAGGGATACATACTGTGTTGTTCACTAGTTCTAGATTACAGGGATACATACTGTGTTGTTCACTAGTTCTAGATTACAGAGATACATACTGTGTTGTCCACTAGTTCTAGATTACAGAGATACATACTGTATATTGTTGTCCACTAGTTCTAGATTACAGGGATACATACTGTGTTGTTCACTAGTTCTAGATTACAGAGATACATACTGTGTTGTCCACTAGTTCTAGATTACAGAGATACATACTGTATATTGTTGTCCACTAGTTCTAGATAACAGAGATACATACTGTGTTGTTCACTAGTTCTAGATTACAGAGATACATACTGTGTTGTCCACTAGTTCTAGATTACAGGGATACATACTGTATATTGTTGTTCACTAGTTCTAGATTACAGGGATACATACTGTGTTGTCCACTAGTTCTAGATTACAGGGATACATACTGTGTTGTTCACTAGTTCTAGATTACAGGGATACATACTGTGTTGTCCACTGTCTCTAGATTACAGGGATACATACTGTGTTGTCCACTGTCTCTAGATAACAGGGATACATACTGTGTTGTCCACTAGTTCTAGATTACAGGGATACATACTGTGTTGTTCACTAGTTCTAGATTACAGGGATACATACTGTGTTGTCCACTAGTTCTAAATTACAGGGATACATACTGTGTTGTCCACTAGTTCTAGATTACAGGGATACATACTGTGTTGTCCACTAGTTCTAGATTACAGGGATACATACTGTGTTGTTCACTAGTTCTAGATTACAGGGATACATACTGTGTTGTCCACTAGTTCTAGATTACAGGGATACATACTGTATATTGTTGTCCACTAGTTCTAGATTACAGGGATACATACTGTGTTGTCCACTAGTTCTAGATTACAGGGATACATACTGTGTTGTCCACTAGTTCTAAATTACAGGGATACATACTGTATATTGTTGTTCACTAGTTCTAGATTACAGAGATACATACTGTGTTGTCCACTAGTTCTAGATTACAGAGATACATACTGTGTTGTCCACTAGTTCTAGATTACAGGGATACATACTGTGTTGTCCACTAGTTCTAGATTACAGAGATACATACTGTATATTGTTGTTCACTAGTTCTAGATTACAGAGATACATACTGTGTTGTCCACTAGTTCTAGATTACAGAGATACATACTGTGTTGTCCACTAGTTCTAGATTACAGGGATACATACTGTGTTGTCCACTAGTTCTAGATAACAGAGATACATACTGTATATTGTTGTTCACTGTCTCTAGATTACAGGGATACATACTGTGTTGTCCACTAGTTCTAGATTACAGGGATACATACTGTGTTGTTCACTAGTTCTAGATTACAGGGATACATACTGTATATTGTTGTTCACTGTCTCTAGATTACAGAGATACATACTGTGTTGTCCACTAGTTCTAGATTACAGGGATACATACTGTGTTGTTCACTAGTTCTAGATTACAGGGATACATACTGTGTTGTCCACTGTCTCTAGATTACAGAGATACATACTGTGTTGTCCACTAGTTCTAGATTACAGAGATACATACTGTATATTGTTGTTCACTAGTTCTAGATTACAGGGATACATACTGTGTTGTCCACTAGTTCTAGATTACAGGGATACATACTGTGTTGTTCACTAGTTCTAGATTACAGAGATACATACTGTGTTGTCCACTGTCTCTAGATTACAGAGATACATACTGTGTTGTCCACTAGTTCTAGATTACAGAGATACATACTGTGTTGTTCACTAGTTCTAGATTACAGGGATACATACTGTGTTGTCCACTAGTTCTAGATTACAGAGATACATACTGTGTTGTTCACTAGTTCTAGATTACAGGGATACATACTGTATATTGTTGTTCACTAGTTCTAGATTACAGAGATACATACTGTGTTGTTCACTAGTTCTAGATTACAGGGATACATACTGTGTTGTTCACTAGTTCTAGATTACAGAGATACATACTGTATATTGTTGTTCACTAGTTCTAGATTACAGAGATACATACTGTGTTGTTCACTAGTTCTAGATTACAGAGATACATACTGTATATTGTTGTTCACTAGTTCTAGATTACAGGGATACATACTGTGTTGTTCACTAGTTCTAGATTACAGAGATACATACTGTGTTGTCCACTAGTTCTAGATTACAGGGATACATACTGTGTTGTCCACTAGTTCTAGATAACAGAGATACATACTGTGTTGTCCACTAGTTCTAGATTACAGGGATACATACTGTGTTGTTCACTAGTTCTAGATTACAGAGATACATACTGTGTTGTTCACTAGTTCTAGATTACAGAGATACATACTGTGTTGTTCACTAGTTCTAGATTACAGAGATACATACTGTGTTGTCCACTAGTTCTAGATTACAGGGATACATACTGTGTTGTTCACTAGTTCTAGATTACAGAGATACATACTGTGTTGTTCACTAGTTCTAGATTACAGGGATACATACTGTATATTGTTGTTCACTAGTTCTAGATTACAGGGATACATACTGTGTTGTCCACTAGTTCTAGATTACAGAGATACATACTGTGTTGTCCACTAGTTCTAGATTACAGGGATACATACTGTGTTGTCCACTAGTTCTAGATTACAGGGATACATACTGTGTTGTCCACTAGTTCTAGATTACAGGGATACATACTGTGTTGTCCACTAGTTCTAGATTACAGAGATACATACTGTGTTGTTCACTAGTTCTAGATTACAGGGATACATACTGTGTTGTTCACTAGTTCTAGATTACAGAGATACATACTGTATATTGTTGTTCACTAGTTCTAGATTACAGGGATACATACTGTGTTGTTCACTAGTTCTAGATTACAGGGATACATACTGTGTTGTCCACTAGTTCTAGATAACAGAGATACATACTGTGTTGTCCACTAGTTCTAGATTACAGAGATACATACTGTGTTGTCCACTAGTTCTAGATTACAGAGATACATACTGTGTTGTTCACTAGTTCTAGATTACAGGGATACATACTGTGTTGTCCACTAGTTCTAGATTACAGAGATACATACTGTGTTGTTCACTAGTTCTAGATTACAGGGATACATACTGTGTTGTTCACTAGTTCTAGATTACAGGGATACATACTGTGTTGTTCACTAGTTCTAGATTACAGGGATACATACTGTATATTGTTGTTCACTAGTTCTAGATAACAGAGATACATACTGTGTTGTCCACTAGTTCTAAATTACAGGGATACATACTGTATATTGTTGTTCACTAGTTCTAGATTACAGGGATACATACTGTGGTGTCCACTGTCTCTAGATTACAGAGATACATACTGTGTTGTTCACTAGTTCTAGATTACAGAGATACATACTGTATATTGTTGTTCACTAGTTCTAGATTACAGAGATACATACTGTGTTGTTCACTAGTTCTAGATTACAGAGATACATACTGTGTTGTTCACTAGTTCTAGATTACAGGGATACATACTGTGTTGTTCACTAGTTCTAGATTACAGAGATACATACTGTATATTGTTGTTCACTAGTTCTAGATTACAGAGATACATACTGTATATTGTTGTCCACTAGTTCTAGATTACAGGGATACATACTGTGTTGTCCACTAGTTCTAGATTACAGGGATACATACTGTGTTGTTCACTAGTTCTAGATTACAGGGATACATACTGTGTTGTCCACTAGTTCTAGATTACAGGGATACATACTGTGTTGTCCACTAGTTCTAGATTACAGAGATACATACTGTATATTGTTGTTCACTAGTTCTAGATTACAGGGATACATACTGTGTTGTTCACTGTCTCTAGATTACAGAGATACATACTGTGTTGTTCACTAGTTCTAGATTACAGAGATACATACTGTGTTGTTCACTAGTTCTAGATTACAGAGATACATACTGTGTTGTCCACTAGTTCTAGATTACAGGGATACATACTGTGTTGTTCACTAGTTCTAGATTACAGAGATACATACTGTGTTGTTCACTAGTTCTAGATTACAGGGATACATACTGTGTTGTTCACTAGTTCTAGATTACAGAGATACATACTGTGTTGTTCACTGTCTCTAGATTACAGAGATACATACTGTGTTGTCCACTAGTTCTAGATAACAGAGATACATACTGTGTTGTCCACTAGTTCTAGATAACAGAGATACATACTGTGTTGTCCACTAGTTCTAGATAACAGAGATACATACTGTGTTGTCCACTAGTTCTAGATTACAGAGATACATACTGTGTTGTTCACTAGTTCTAGATTACAGAGATACATACTGTGTTGTTCACTAGTTCTAGATTACAGAGATACATACTGTGTTGTCCACTAGTTCTAGATTACAGGGATACATACTGTATATTGTTGTCCACTAGTTCTAGATTACAGGGATACATACTGTGTTGTCCACTAGTTCTAGATTACAGAGATACATACTGTGTTGTCCACTAGTTCTAGATTACAGAGATACATACTGTGTTGTCCACTAGTTCTAGATTACAGAGATACATACTGTGTTGTCCACTAGTTCTAGATTACAGAGATACATACTGTATATTGTTGTTCACTAGTTCTAGATTACAGAGATACATACTGTGTTGTCCACTAGTTCTAGATTACAGAGATACATACTGTGTTGTCCACTAGTTCTAGATTACAGAGATACATACTGTGTTGTTCACTAGTTCTAGATTACAGAGATACATACTGTGTTGTTCACTAGTTCTAGATTACAGAGATACATACTGTGTTGTTCACTGTCTCTAGATTACAGGGATACATACTGTGTTGTTCACTAGTTCTAGATTACAGAGATACATACTGTGTTGTTCACTAGTTCTAGATTACAGAGATACATACTGTGTTGTTCACTAGTTCTAGATTACAGAGATACATACTGTGTTGTCCACTAGTTCTAGATTACAGGGATACATACTGTGTTGTTCACTAGTTCTAGATTACAGGGATACATACTGTGTTGTCCACTAGTTCTAGATTACAGAGATACATACTGTGTTGTTCACTAGTTCTAGATTACAGAGATACATACTGTGTTGTCCACTAGTTCTAGATTACAGGGATACATACTGTGTTGTTCACTAGTTCTAGATTACAGGGATACATACTGTGTTGTTCACTAGTTCTAGATTACAGGGATACATACTGTGTGGTTTACTGTCTCTAGATTACAGGGATAGGATGTAGATATATTCTCTCATACTTCAGTCTGAGACTGACATCGTTAAAGTCCTTTAGGGTGACTTCCAAATGACAGGTGTTGTACATAACAAAGTCATCAACAATTGGATCATCTCTAACCAATCAGAGGTGTCAAAGCTACCTTTACCCACGTGTGTTCTGGCTCTGGCCCAACCCGTCTGGTTTTCTGGACCAATCAGAGGTGTCATAGCCACCTTAACCCACGTGTGTTCTGGCTCTGGCCAAACCCGTCCGGTTTTCTGGACCAATCAGAACAGTTAGAATGTGTTTGCGTGTTAGTCTGGGAGGAACTCAGATCCAGACTCATTGTGGAGAAGAAACTCCTGTCCGTGGGCGTGGCTTAGCGTCAGGCAAACAAACAGACCTGCCACCTTTAAGCTAATTGTTTCTTTCTAACTGTTTCTCAACACTGTTGGTGTCTTTTTGTCCGTTGTAGATGTCGAAGCAGTACTGGCTGATCACAGCCTTCCACCCCCGAGGAAACCTTCAGGAGTACCTGACCCGTAACCTGGTCTCCTGGGAGGATCTACGGGGTCTGGGCGGGTCCCTGGCCTGCGGGGTGGCACACCTTCACAGTGACCACACGGCCTGCGGGCGACCCAAAGTGCCCATCGTACACCGCGACCTGAAGAGCTCTAACATCCTGGTGAAGCAGGATCTGACCTGTTGTCTGTGTGACTTTGGACTGGGGCTCAGACTGGATAACACCATGACAGTGGATGATCTCGCCAACAGCGGACAGGTGAGAGGAAACTGGTCCTGTTGTTGATGTAAACATTACAGCCCTTATGACACTGTCGGTAGACGGCCTTGTCAACAGTCTCTAACCGTGAGAGGAAACTGGTGTTGTTGTTGTTATTGTTTACAGTGTTGTTTCTGATGTAAACATAAGACCTTACAAACCCTATAACACAACCTGTAGTCTACATCCTGCTGTTCAAAGAGGGTGGTGTTTTATAGAGATATCAGAGTACTGAGTAAGATGCAGCCTTACGTCCCGCTGTTCAGAGAGGGTGGTGTTTTACAGAGATATCTGAGTACTGAGTAAGATGCAGCCTTACGTCCCGCTGTTCAGAGAGGGTGGTGTTTTATAGAGATATCAGAGTACTGAGTAAGATGCAGCCTTACGTCCCGCTGTTCAGAGAGGGTGATGGTTTATAGAGATATCAAAGTACTGAGTAAGATGCAGCCTTTACGTCCTGCTGTTCAGAGAGGGTGGTGTTTTACAGAGATATCTGAGTACTGAGTAAGATGCAGCTTTACGTCCCGCTGTTCAGAGAGGGTGATGGTTTACAGAGATATCAGAGTACTGAGTAAGATGCAGCCTTACGTCCCGCTGTTCAGAGAGGGTGATGGTTTACAGAGATATCAGAGTACTGAGTAAGATGCAGCCTACGTCCCGCTGTTCAGAGAGGGTGATGGTTTACAGAGATATCAGAGTACTGAGTAAGATGCACCTCCCTTTCAGTGTCAGACAGTCACTAGAATGGGATTTC
>NC_143023.1:2432500-2442500 GCF_057628025.1 Oncorhynchus mykiss
TAGTGTGTTATGGTAGAGTATCTCATACAGTAACTAGTAGTGTGTGATGGTAGAGTATCTCATACAGTAACTAGTAGTGTGATGGTAGAGTATCTCATACAGTAACTAGTAGTGTGATGGTAGAGTATCTCATACAGTAACTAGTAGTGTCATGGTAGAGTATCTCATACAGTAACTAGTAGTTTGTGATGTTAGAGTATCTCATACAGTAACTAGTAGTGTGATGGTAGAGTATCTCATACAGTAACTAGTAGTGTGTGATGGTAGAGTATCTCATACAGTAACTAGTAGTGTGATGGTAGAGTATCTCATACAGTAACTAGTAGTGTGATGGTAGAGTATCTCATACAGTAACTAGTAGTGTGATTGTAGAGTATCTCATACAGTAACTAGTAGTGTGATGGTAGATCACCTCATACAGTAACTAGTAGTGTGATGGTAGATCACCTCATACAGTAACTAGTAGTGTGATGGTAGAGTATCTCATACAGTAACTAGTAGTGTGGTGGTAGATCACCTCATACAGTAACTAGCAGTGTGATGGTAGATCACCTCATACAGTAACTAGCAGTGTGATGGTAGAGTATCTCATACAGTAACTAGTTGTGTGTGATGGTAGAGTATCTCATACAGTAACTAGTAGTGTGATGGTAGAGTATCTCATACAGTAACTAGTAGTGTGATGGTAGAGTATCTCATACAGTAACTAGTAGTGTGATGTTAGAGTATCTCATACAGTAACTAGTAGTGTCATGGTAGAGTATCTCATACAGTAACTAGTAGTGTGGTGGTAGATCACCTCATACAGTAACTAGCAGTGTGATGGTAGATCACCTCATACAGTAACTAGCAGTGTGATGGTAGAGTATCTCATACAGTAACTAGTTGTGTGTGATGGTAGAGTATCACATACAGTAACTAGTAGTGTGATGGTAGAGTATCTCATACAGTAACTAGTAGTGTGATGGTAGAGTATCTCATACAGTAACTAGTAGTGTGATGGTGGAGTATCTCATACAGTAACTAGTAGTGCGATGGTAGATCACCTCATACAGTAACTAGTAGTGTAATGGTAGATCACCTCATACAGTAACTAGCAGTGTGTGATGGTAGAGTATCTCATACAGTAACTAGTAGTGTGATGGTAGAGTATCTCATACAGTAACTAGTAGTGTGATGGTAGAGTATCTCATACAGTAACTAGTAGTGTGATTGTAGAGTATCTCATACAGTAACTAGTAGTGTGATGGTAGATCACCTCATACAGTAACTAGTAGTGTGATGGTAGATCACCTCATACAGTAACTAGCAGTGTGATGGTAGATCACCTCATACAGTAACTAGCAGTGTGATGGTAGAGTATCTCATACAGTAACTAGTAGTGTGGTGGTAGAGGACCTCATACAGTAACTAGCAGTGTGATGGTAGATCACCTCATACAGTAACTAGTAGTGTCGTGGTAGATCACCTCATACAGTAACTAGTAGTGTGATGGTAGAGTATCTCATACAGTAACTAGTAGTGTGATGGTAGAGTATCTCATACAGTAACTAGTAGTGTGATTGTAGAGTATCTCATACAGTAACTAGTAGTGTGATGGTAGATCACCTCATACAGTAACTAGTAGTGTGATGGTAGAGTATCTCATACAGTAACTAGTAGTGTGGTGGTAGATCACCTCATACAGTAACTAGCAGTGTGATGGTAGATCACCTCATACAGTAACTAGCAGTGTGATGGTAGAGTATCTCATACAGTAACTAGTAGTGTGTGATGGTAGAGTATCTCATACAGTAACTAGTAGTGTCATGGTAGAGTATCTCATACAGTAACTAGTAGTGTGATGGTAGAGTATCTCATACAGTAACTAGTAGTGTGATGGTAGAGTATCTCATACAGTAACTAGTAGTGTGATGGTAGATCACCTCATACAGTAACTAGTAGTGTAATGGTAGATCACCTCATACAGTAACTAGCAGTGTGATGGTAGAGTATCTCATACAGTAACTAGTAGTGTGTGATGGTAGAGTATCTCATACAGTAACTAGTAGTGTGATGGTAGAGTATCTCATACAGTAACTAGTAGTGTGATGGTAGAGTATCTCATACAGTAACTAGTAGTGTCATGGTAGAGTATCTCATACAGTAACTAGTAGTGTGATGGTAGAGTATCTCATACAGTAACTAGTAGTGTGATGGTGGAGTATCTCATACAGTAACTAGTAGTGCGATGGTAGATCACCTCATACAGTAACTAGTAGTGTAATGGTAGATCACCTCATACAGTAACTAGCAGTGTGTGATGGTAGAGTATCTCATACAGTAACTAGTAGTGTGATGGTAGAGTATCTCATACAGTAACTAGTAGTGTGATGGTAGAGTATCTCATACAGTAACTAGTAGTGTGATTGTAGAGTATCTCATACAGTAACTAGTAGTGTGATGGTAGATCACCTCATACAGTAACTAGTAGTGTGATGGTAGATCACCTCATACAGTAACTAGTAGTGTGGTGGTAGAGTATCTCATACAGTAACTAGTAGTGCGATGGTAGATCACCTCATACAGTAACTAGTAGTGTAATGGTAGATCACCTCATACAGTAACTAGTAGTGTGGTGGTAGAGTATCTCATACAGTAACTAGCAGTGTGTGATGGTAGAGTATCTCATACAGTAACTAGTAGTGTGATGGTAGATCACCTCATACAGTAACTAGTAGTGTGGTGGTAGAGTATCTCATACAGTAACTAGTAGTGCGATGGTAGATCACCTCATACAGTAACTAGTAGTGTAATGGTAGATCACCTCATACAGTAACTAGCAGTGTGTGATGGTAGAGTATCTCATACAGTAACTAGTAGTGTGATGGTAGAGTATCTCATACAGTAACTAGTAGTGTGATGGTAGAGTATCTCATACAGTAACTAGTAGTGTGATGGTAGAGTATCTCATACAGTAACTAGTAGTGTCATGGTAGAGTATCTCATACAGTAACTAGTAGTTTGTGATGTTAGAGTATCTCATACAGTAACTAGTAGTGTGATGGTAGAGTATCTCATACAGTAACTAGTAGTGTGTGATGGTAGAGTATCTCATACAGTAACTAGTAGTGTGATGGTAGAGTATCTCATACAGTAACTAGTAGTGTGATGGTAGAGTATCTCATACAGTAACTAGTAGTGTGATTGTAGAGTATCTCATACAGTAACTAGTAGTGTGATGGTAGATCACCTCATACAGTAACTAGTAGTGTGATGGTAGATCACCTCATACAGTAACTAGTAGTGTGATGGTAGAGTATCTCATACAGTAACTAGTAGTGTGGTGGTAGATCACCTCATACAGTAACTAGCAGTGTGATGGTAGATCACCTCATACAGTAACTAGCAGTGTGATGGTAGAGTATCTCATACAGTAACTAGTTGTGTGTGATGGTAGAGTATCTCATACAGTAACTAGTAGTGTGATGGTAGAGTATCTCATACAGTAACTAGTAGTGTGATGGTAGAGTATCTCATACAGTAACTAGTAGTGTGATGTTAGAGTATCTCATACAGTAACTAGTAGTGTCATGGTAGAGTATCTCATACAGTAACTAGTAGTGTGGTGGTAGATCACCTCATACAGTAACTAGCAGTGTGATGGTAGATCACCTCATACAGTAACTAGCAGTGTGATGGTAGAGTATCTCATACAGTAACTAGTTGTGTGTGATGGTAGAGTATCACATACAGTAACTAGTAGTGTGATGGTAGAGTATCTCATACAGTAACTAGTAGTGTGATGGTAGAGTATCTCATACAGTAACTAGTAGTGTGATGGTGGAGTATCTCATACAGTAACTAGTAGTGCGATGGTAGATCACCTCATACAGTAACTAGTAGTGTAATGGTAGATCACCTCATACAGTAACTAGCAGTGTGTGATGGTAGAGTATCTCATACAGTAACTAGTAGTGTGATGGTAGAGTATCTCATACAGTAACTAGTAGTGTGATGGTAGAGTATCTCATACAGTAACTAGTAGTGTGATTGTAGAGTATCTCATACAGTAACTAGTAGTGTGATGGTAGATCACCTCATACAGTAACTAGTAGTGTGATGGTAGATCACCTCATACAGTAACTAGCAGTGTGATGGTAGATCACCTCATACAGTAACTAGCAGTGTGATGGTAGAGTATCTCATACAGTAACTAGTAGTGTGGTGGTAGAGGACCTCATACAGTAACTAGCAGTGTGATGGTAGATCACCTCATACAGTAACTAGTAGTGTCGTGGTAGATCACCTCATACAGTAACTAGTAGTGTGATGGTAGAGTATCTCATACAGTAACTAGTAGTGTGATGGTAGAGTATCTCATACAGTAACTAGTAGTGTGATTGTAGAGTATCTCATACAGTAACTAGTAGTGTGATGGTAGATCACCTCATACAGTAACTAGTAGTGTGATGGTAGAGTATCTCATACAGTAACTAGTAGTGTGGTGGTAGATCACCTCATACAGTAACTAGTAGTGTGATGGTAGAGTATCTCATACAGTAACTAGTAGTGTCATGGTAGAGTATCTCATACAGTAACTAGTAGTGTGATGGTAGAGTATCTCATACAGTAACTAGTAGTGTGATGGTAGAGTATCTCATACAGTAACTAGTAGTGTCATGGTAGAGTATCTCATACAGTAACTAGTAGTGTGTTATGGTAGAGTATCTCATACAGTAACTAGTAGTGTGTGATGGTAGAGTATCTCATACAGTAACTAGTAGTGTCATGGTAGAGTATCTCATACAGTAACTAGTTGTGTGTGATGGTAGAGTATCTCATACAGTAACTAGTAGTGTGATGGTAGAGTATCTCATACAGTAACTAGTAGTGTGATGGTAGAGTATCTCATACAGTAACTAGTAGTGTGATGGTAGAGTATCTCATACAGTAACTAGTAGTGTGATGGTAGATCACCTCATACAGTAACTAGTAGTGTAATGGTAGATCACCTCATACAGTAACTAGCAGTGTGATGGTAGAGTATCTCATACAGTAACTAGTAGTGTGTGATGGTAGAGTATCTCATACAGTAACTAGTAGTGTGATGGTAGAGTATCTCATACAGTAACTAGTAGTGTGATGGTAGAGTATCTCATACAGTAACTAGCAGTGTGATGGTAGAGTATCTCATACAGTAACTAGTAGTGTGATGGTAGAGTATCTCATACAGTAACTAGTAGTGCGATGGTAGATCACCTCATACAGTAACTAGTAGTGTAATGGTAGATCACCTCATACAGTAACTAGCAGTGTGATGGTAGAGTATCTCATACAGTAACTAGTAGTGTGTGATGGTAGAGTATCTCATACAGTAACTAGTAGTGTGATGGTAGAGTATCTCATACAGTAACTAGTAGTGTGTGATGGTAGAGTATCTCATACAGTAACTAGCAGTGTGATGGTAGAGTATCTCATACAGTAACTAGTAGTGTGATGGTAGATCACCTCATACAGTAACTAGTAGTGTGGTGGTAGAGTATCTCATACAGTAACTAGTAGTGCGATGGTAGATCACCTCATACAGTAACTAGTAGTGTAATGGTAGATCACCTCATACAGTAACTAGCAGTGTGTGATGGTAGAGTATCTCATACAGTAACTAGTAGTGTGATGGTAGAGTATCTCATACAGTAACTAGTAGTGTCATGGTAGAGTATCTCATACAGTAACTAGTAGTGTGTTATGGTAGAGTATCTCATACAGTAACTAGTAGTGTGTGATGGTAGAGTATCTCATACAGTAACTAGTAGTGTGATGGTAGAGTATCTCATACAGTAACTAGTTGTGTGTGATGGTAGATCACCTCATACAGTAACTAGCAGTGTGTGATGGTAGAGTATCTCATACAGTAACTAGTAGTGTGTGATGGTAGAGTATCTCATACAGTAACTAGTAGTGTGTGATGGTAGAGTATCTCATACAGTAACTAGTAGTGTGATGGTAGAGTATCTCATACAGTAACTAGTAGTGTCATGGTAGAGTATCTCATACAGTAACTAGTAGTGTGTTATGGTAGAGTATCTCATACAGTAACTAGTAGTGTGTGATGGTAGAGTATCTCATACAGTAACTAGTAGTGTGATGGTAGAGTATCTCATACAGTAACTAGTAGTGTGTGATGGTAGAGTATCTCATACAGTAACTAGTAGTGTGATGGTAGAGTATCTCATACAGTAACTAGTAGTGTGATGGTAGAGTATCTCATACAGTAACTAGTAGTGTGATTGTAGAGTATCTCATACAGTAACTAGTAGTGTGATGGTAGATCACCTCATACAGTAACTAGTAGTGTGATGGTAGATCACCTCATACAGTAACTAGTAGTGTGATGGTAGAGTATCTCATACAGTAACTAGTAGTGTGGTGGTAGATCACCTCATACAGTAACTAGCAGTGTGATGGTAGATCACCTCATACAGTAACTAGCAGTGTGATGGTAGAGTATCTCATACAGTAACTAGTTGTGTGTGATGGTAGAGTATCTCATACAGTAACTAGTAGTGTGATGGTAGAGTATCTCATACAGTAACTAGTAGTGTGATGGTAGAGTATCTCATACAGTAACTAGTAGTGTCATGGTAGAGTATCTCATACAGTAACTAGTAGTGTGGTGGTAGATCACCTCATACAGTAACTAGCAGTGTGATGGTAGATCACCTCATACAGTAACTAGCAGTGTGATGGTAGAGTATCTCATACAGTAACTAGTTGTGTGTGATGGTAGAGTATCACATACAGTAACTAGTAGTGTGATGGTAGAGTATCTCATACAGTAACTAGTAGTGTGATGGTAGAGTATCTCATACAGTAACTAGTAGTGTGATGGTGGAGTATCTCATACAGTAACTAGTAGTGCGATGGTAGATCACCTCATACAGTAACTAGTAGTGTAATGGTAGATCACCTCATACAGTAACTAGCAGTGTGTGATGGTAGAGTATCTCATACAGTAACTAGTAGTGTGTGATGGTAGAGTATCTCATACAGTAACTAGTAGTGTGATGGTAGAGTATCTCATACAGTAACTAGTAGTGTGATGGTAGAGTATCTCATACAGTAACTAGTAGTGTGGTGGTAGATCACCTCATACAGTAACTAGCAGTGTGATGGTAGATCACCTCATACAGTAACTAGCAGTGTGATGGTAGAGTATCTCATACAGTAACTAGTTGTGTGTGATGGTAGAGTATCTCATACAGTAACTAGTAGTGTGATGGTAGAGTATCTCATACAGTAACTAGTAGTGTGATGGTAGAGTATCTCATACAGTAACTAGTAGTGTGATGTTAGAGTATCTCATACAGTAACTAGTAGTGTCATGGTAGAGTATCTCATACAGTAACTAGTAGTGTGGTGGTAGATCACCTCATACAGTAACTAGCAGTGTGATGGTAGATCACCTCATACAGTAACTAGCAGTGTGATGGTAGAGTATCTCATACAGTAACTAGTTGTGTGTGATGGTAGAGTATCACATACAGTAACTAGTAGTGTGATGGTAGAGTATCTCATACAGTAACTAGTAGTGTGATGGTAGAGTATCTCATACAGTAACTAGTAGTGTGATGGTGGAGTATCTCATACAGTAACTAGTAGTGTGATGGTAGAGTATCTCATACAGTAACTAGTAGTGTGATGGTAGAGTATCTCATACAGTAACTAGTAGTGTGATGGTAGATCACCTCATACAGTAACTAGTAGTGTGATGGTAGATCACCTCATACAGTAACTAGTAGTGTAATGGTAGATCACCTCATACAGTAACTAGCAGTGTGTGATGGTAGAGTATCTCATACAGTAACTAGTAGTGTGATGGTAGAGTATCTCATACAGTAACTAGCAGTGTGTGATGGTAGAGTATCTCATACAGTAACTAGTAGTGTGATGGTAGAGTATCTCATACAGTAACTAGTAGTGTGTGATGGTAGAGTATCTCATACAGTAACTAGTAGTGTGTGATGGTAGAGTATCTCATACAGTAACTAGTAGTGTGATGGTAGATCACCTCAGCTCCTGCATGGCTCCCAGGAGGAGGAATCTGTGGAATGTTTACAGAACTCTTTCCCTTCTTTGGGCAGGAGGGGAGATGGGTTGGTTTCAGCTGGCTGTGTTTGACAGCCCTTCAGAGTGTTGTGAGAGTGTGAGGAAGTGAATGAGTGAGTCTGGAGTGGGATCTACCATATGTTTGAAAGCATTGCAGGGGTTTGCTACTCTTTAACCTGCGACCGACATCTCTTCATGAAAACACTGATAATAGACAGATAGAAGACATTATAAATCCTCTCAGCTGGAATGAGGCTTCTCAGCTTCCTAATGCTCTTCTGAGGCTTCTCAGCTTCCTAATGCTCCTCTGAGGCTTCTCAGGCTTCCTGATGCTCCTCTGAGACTTCTCAGCTTCCTAATGCTCCTCTGAGGCTTCTCAGGCTTCCTGATGCTCCTCTGAGACTTCTCAGCTTCCTAATGCTCCTCTGAGACTTCTCAGCTTCTTCTCAGTGTCCTAATGCTCCTCTGAAATGTCTGTAAAGTTTGTGGTTGCAGTTGTGTGTGTGTGTGTGCGTGTGTGTGTGTGTGTGTGTGTGTGTGTGTGTGTGTGTGTGTGTGTGTGTGTGTGTGTGTGTGTTGTAGTTGTGTGTGTCTACTGTACATCAGACCCAGTACAGGAGACTCTGGTCCAGTCCTCTCTACCCAGGGCTTATCTACGGGGGGGGGGGGGGGGGGGGCTTGGACAGTTGCAGTGAAATGGATACTGGTGGTGGCCTGACTGCACTTCTCCTCTTGCCTCTCTTCAAGCCAACAACAGCACGACTAGAGGACACAAATACAGCCCTGCTGTTGTTGTGGTAGTTCCACCTCTCTCTCTCTCTCTCTCTCTCTCTCTCTCCCTCTATCTTTCTGGATTGAATTTGTGTGTCCTGAATTAGCCCAGGGTTGCGGTGGGCTGAACCAGGCAGCAGGACGGCCAGTCTATAAGCAGTGGAGTAGGACAAGGGTGAGGAGAGGACCTGCCAGTCAGCCTGCCTGGGGAGGATGGGGAATGCCCCTGACTGGCCCTGGGAGACAGAATAGTAAGGTGGGCAGCAGGTGGCAGAGCAGGGCTGCCTGGGGAGGATGGGGAATGCCCCTGCCTGGCCCTGGGAGACAGAGTAGTAGGGTGGGCAGCAGGTGGCAGAGCAGGGCTGTCTGGGGAGGATGGGGAATGCCCCTGCCTGGCCCTGGGAGACAGAGTAGTAAGGTGGGCAGCAGGTGGCAGAGCAGGGCTGCCTGGGGAGGAAGGGGAATGCCCCTGCCTGGCCCTGGGAGACAGAGTAGTAGGGAGGGCAGCAGGTGGCAGAGCAGGGCTGTCTGGGGAGGAAGGGGAATGCCCCTGCCTGGCCCTGGGAGACAGAGTAGTAAGGTGGGCAGCAGCTGGGAAGCAGGTGGCAGAGCAGGGCTGTCTGGGGAGGAAGGGGAATGCCCCTGCCTGGCCCTGGGAGACAGAGTAGTAAGGTGGGCAGCAGCTGGGACCCCTACAGCCAGACATTCCATCCATCTCCACCGGGCTTGAATGACCTACAGCAACAACAGCCACAGCACCAGGTTAGCTACCCCCACAGCAGTATCCCTGGCTACGGAGTCTACTTCCTCTCTCTCTCTCTGTCTCTCTGTCTCTATGTTTCCCTGTCTCTCTCCCTCTCTCTGTCTCTCTCGCTCTCTCTCTGTCTCTGTCTCTCTCTCTCTCTCTCTCTGTCTGTCTGTCTCTCTCTCTCTCTCTCTCTCTCTCTCTCTCTCTCTCTCTCTCTCTCCCTGTGTCTCTCTCTCTCTCTCTCTGTGTCTCTGTCTCTCTGTCTCTCTCTCTCTGTGTCTCTGTCTATCTCTCTCTCTCTCTCTCTCTCTCTCTCTCTCTCTCTCTCTCTGTCTCTCTCTCTAGATACTGCAGCTCTCCCGTCTCTCTGGTTTACACAAGGTACTGAGTTAC